>NW_004567104.1:47052815-47065492 GCF_000260355.1 Condylura cristata | reverse complement strand
AAAAAAAAAAAAAAAAAGAACAGCTCTGACCCTCATACACTCAGAGTCTGCCTTACCAGAAAACATAATGGTAAAATATGAATAAAAAAGCAACTTGTAAAACAGAATTTCTAGATAAGCTTCAAAATTGAGGTACACTGGTGAGCAACTTCACTTTTGTATCATATATTCAGATGTGGAATATATAATCTTAATAACCATAAACTATTGTTCAAATAGTTCCAAGAAATGCTTTCATCTTACCAAATTTGATATTTTGGCTGTCATTCCTTACAACATAAAACTAAATTAAATGGCTCTGTCTTCGAAATTAAGCTTTAACATTCTTTATTTTTAAAAAAAGATACAGAACTGAGGTACAAGCCAGAGATGCAGTAAGAGTCTTCACCAAGACAGGTGGGGAGCAGAACAGGCAGATCTATGAGGTACACTGCTGAGGGAAGCAGTGGGGTGATACAGGAAAAATCTGCTGTGGCCTGTGTCTCACCACCTAGCGGGGGCTTGAATTCACACTGAATGGCTAAGGCGAGCATACAGCGCTCTGTTCTAAGCCATTGTGTCACCAGGGAGTGTCTAGTTTTTAACATTCTTAAAAGTAAATTATTAAATTATTCTTAATTATCTTTATATTAGCTGTCAGTATGAAAGTAATACTCAAAACATTTTTAGAAATTAATCGACTTAGGACCCTGCCTGGTGGCTCAGCAGGTTAAAGCACAGCACTAAGGAGTTAAAGCCACTTTAGCATGAGTTTGATCCTGATTCGGGGGATGATCCACATATCATGGCAGACCTCTCCTAACACGGCCCCTGCTCCCTTCAGCAGTGTACTTGGTTGAACTGACTGTTCTGCTCCGTACTCTGGCTATGGTGAATCCTCACACCACCCACCTCTGGACTGTACCCCGGCTCTGTATGCATAAATAAATAATTTTTTTTTAAAAAAATTCACCTACTTAAAAACAGAAATAGGAATGAAAACCACTAATGTGCCCACCTATTACAAACAGGATATGACACAGTACATACTTCTGAACAGGTCCAGTGTGCCTGATTTCTCGCCATTCTTCATCTGGATTAGATGTAATAGAAAGTGAATAGCAACCACTACTTTGCTTCTGCAGGAAGGTGTAGGTAGGTTTGGCTGTGTCTATATTTGAGGTCTGTCAGAAAATGGAAAGGAAAAGGTCCCCTTATAAGTACATAAATACATACTACCTCTTAAAAGTACAAAGTTAAAACCTAAACTTATAAGAAATAATATGAATGATGTCCACATCAATAAGTTACACCTATATTTTCCAAATTTCAACAGCTATGACCAAATCAAAAAAATGCTTTTGACTAAAAGAGACTGCATATACAATGATCAAAATTTAGCTTGAAGTACTAGTTCCTTGTCTGAACTTTATAATTAAAGGAGAATTTGAAAACTTTGCTGTCCTAATTGAGCAAAAGTAGTAGTATTAGTATCAATAGTTGGAAAAATAAAATATAAAAGAAAAACTAAAATAGTTAATAGATAATATATTATTAAATGAAAAGTAAAACACATCATAAAATTATTCATGCAAAATTTGTACAATGTTATATATAAGGTGGTCTTATGCTTCTTCCTCCACTAATGTAGCTTTCGACAGAACTTTTAAAAACTAAAGTAGCCCCAGACCAACTCCATGTGTTGTCTGGGTTAAAACTTAATAATCAATTTTTTTTTTCTAGAGGTATGTGGCAGAGAAATAAAAGCCATACATATAAAAATAAAAGCCAACCTCCCATAAAAATAAACATAAACCTTTAAACTTACTATATTCAATATAGTTTTAAATTGCAAAAAACAAAGCAAGTCTTTCTAGAGTCCCATAATATTAACATCTTTTCTAAGCATAGTAGAATTATAGAAATTCACATTTGTAGAATATTATAAAATAAAAAAATTTATTCTGATTTCACTAGTTTTTTCACTAATATCTTTTTCTCTGTACAGGATCCTAAAATTTCCCCAGTCTTTCCTTGTCTTACATGATCTTGATCTTTATGATATTCTAAGTAAATATGGCCTGTAAATTTGTATTTTATAACTGGGATTTTCTTATTTTTCTCACTATTACATTGAAGTTAAATAATACTTGGAAAGTGATATACCCTCAGCATATGACATAATAGGGTATATATTAGTCAATATATCTTACTGCAGATTATGTTAAGTTTGATCACTAGGGTTAAGGTGAAGTCTTCCAAGTTTCTCCACTGTAAAGGTGCAACTTTTCTTTTTGCAATTAACAAATTAGGGGAGAGATTTAACATTATGCATATGTACTGTTTCTCCTTCATTTTTCACTATTAAATTTTGTGGAAACTTAACAATCGTAAACTATGGTCCAGTGGTTGTTTTATATTGCTCTTATTCTACTTTTATTAACTAGAATAATTTTCTAAGAAAAATTGTCACCTCTCTAACATTTACTCATGCATTCAGTGACTTAAATATATCTATACAAATTCACTGAGATTTATTTTATTCTTTATTATTGACTTTGTTGATCAGACTGTTCCATTCTGAGTTCTCTCAGAATAGTTCCTGTGCCCCCTTGATAATCAGCATTTTGAAATCAACCTAACATCAATGTAAGAATTTTTACTGAAACTTCCCTTTCCTTTTCACCAGTTATATTAATCAGTGCTAACCTGAGATACTGGCTTCATCTTCATTTCTTCAGCAGCAGCAGCAACAGCAGGAAAAGAACAACTTGAAGCACAGTAATAATGAATAAAGGAACTTTCTTTTGAAGAAAGGTTCTGAAATAAAGGAAGTGCCTGAAGCCAAGTCAATGGATAAGAAAGCTCTAAATCCCCATTGGTTGTACTTATTGCTCTCATAATATCTTTCAATTTTAATTCTTCTCTTTGTGAAACAGAATTGTGTAGCTCAAGAAAAATGAATTCATTGGATTTTGCTAAAAATAAAAAAGAAACCAATCTTTATCAATAATATTATTTTCCAAGTTTAATTATTAATAATAGTAAATTGATATATAAGCCAATATTTTATGTTAGTTAATAACCCAGGTAAATTTTATCCCAAAATAGACCACGAGTAATCTAGACACAAAACTCACAATGTTTAGACTCTTACTGCATTACAATGGAAACTTCACAATGGTAGTGACTGCTATAATTCCAGTCACTGGTACAAGTAAATATTTGTCATTAAATGTATAAATTAATAAATGGCGAGCAATTAATTATTGTTCTTTAATCGCCTCCATACATAAAACCTATCAAGTAAGTATTCCAAGCCAAACATTTCCTTCATAGTAACTTTTTTTCATTAACTGTATTAATATAGAGCTCAGAAGATATTCTTTCTCCACATGATTTAAATGGTTCTCTCTACTTTCCTAACTTCTTTGCTATTCAATCATTTCTCCCAATCAACTTGGGATTAGAATAAGAAAACCATTCTAAAGGCATAAATTTGTTTAACACCTTTATTTGTTTTTAAATAATATCTTTAATGTATCTTTTTTTAAAGTTTTATTTATCTATGAATACAAGAGCTGCATATGTAAATGGGGTACAGGCCAGGCCAGCAGTGCAGGGGGTGGTGGTGAAAGGGCTCACCAGAAAGAGGGGGAGGATTAGAATGGGCAAATCTACTGAAATACACTGTTGAGGGGATTAGAGGGTGAGGCAGGAGAGGTCTGCTGTGCCATGTGGGTCACTTCCCTAGCGGGTGATTTATTTCAGGCTGCAGTGGCAATGGATAGTTTCATTGTATTCCAACTTAACCCTTTGTGCCACCAAAGAGGCCCTAATCTGAATATCTGCAATGTGCAAGGTAAACTGGGGGAAAGGCAGAGAGATTTTATCCAATTCCTAAATCAAATTTCTTTAAAGAGCTAGAAACTAAACACAATTGGTAAACAACATAGATGAACATAAAGAAAAGTGCTATAGGGACATACAGTGCTGTAGGGGCATCCCAGTCTTAGAGAAATGATATATATGTGTTTAGTCTCTTTTTTAGAAACTAAAGAAAATGTTGAAGATAAAGACTTCTGTATTTTATTTAGCTTTACCGCTGTTTATTTCTGTCACAGTTCATTATGACACCTGGATGAGAATCTCATAAGAAATATAGCCAAGGGGCCTCTCTGGGAGTGCAAGGGGTTGAGTCTCAGCAATATTAAGCTATCACCAGCCAATGCAGCATGAGTTTAATCCGCAGCCAGGGAGCTAACTCACATGGTGCAGCTAACCTCTTGTCCGCTGCTCTCCTCAACAGTGTATTTCTATCTATCTGCCTGTTCTTCTCAATCTGTCTGGTGAATCCTCTCACTCCCCACTACACACCTCTGGCCCACATCTCAGTTCTTGTATGCATAAATAAATAAAAATAAGTCTTTAAAAAAGAAAGAAAGAAAGAAATATAGCCAAGGAGTGCAACTAAAAATATAAAGTAACACCTTTTATTTGAGAAAATAATTTGACTTGCTTGAGTAAATTTATCAAGAGAAGTTAAATAAAATTTTAAAAAACTAAAAGATGTAACATTAAGGAACAAAACTATTTTTTAACTCAGTGAAGTAAATTTAAGTTCAATGAAAGAATTCTACTAAATTATTTTAGAAGATAAAATTATTCTAAATGACTTTAACAAAAATTATGTACTACTTTATTTACATTTCTCAGGTTATCCTAAAACTTACCAAATTTGAAATTTATACTCACATTGCTGGCTTAACATAGTGTTTTCTAACTGGGTCTGAATAGCTTGAAGATAATCTGAAGAGACCCAGAGAAAAAGAACAGCATGACTCCTTTTCCCATGATCATCATCCTTACTTTTCCATAACCCAAATCTCTTTAAATGTGTGGTATCCACCAGCAATGAAATCTCATTCATGGACACTGAAAAATGTTAAAATAAATTAATGGACCAATCTACTTAGGAATACAACAATTACATAATACATGATTTATTGAATACACTACATTTTTCAAAAAGAATTATACATGAAAATTTACAAAAATATATTTCCAGAGTACTTCACTAGATAATTAGTTGAAATATCCCAAGCATTATTATTAGTGTAAAAAAAGATCATCTTATATTTAGAAAATAGTCAAGTAATTATTAAATGACAATTAGAGTCTAACATCTCACACAGTATAATCTGTTATATCCAGGAAGGAAAACATCAGATTACATTTTCATAATATAAAAACTGTCAAAAGGGGGCCCTCCCTGTTGGTGCAGTGGGTTAAAGCACAGCACTAAGAAGCTAAAGCCACTTCCACATGTGTTCAATCCCCACCCCAAAGGTGATCCACATGGTGCAGCAGCCTTTTCCTGACCCATGCAAGCTGCTCCCCTCAGCAGTGTACTTCGTCAGTCAGCATGTTCTGCTCCCCCCTCTGTCTGGTGAATCCTCTCACCTCACCGCCCTTGCACCTCTGGCCTATACCCCAGTTCTGTATGCATAAATAAATAAGTAAATCTTAAAAAAAAAAAAAAGACCTGTCCAAAGAGATTTATCACTGGGAAAAAAGAGTCTCTTATCAATGCAAAAAACTAAGAGTCTAAATTAGAAAAGCATGCATTCCTTGCAAACTGGTCCAACCACTGTGGAAAGTTGTGTGGAGATTCCTCAAACTACTAAAAATGAAGCTTCCAGATGATCCAGCAATTCTACTCCTAGGAGTCTACCCAAGGGACATGAAAACATTAATTCAAAAGGATATCTGTACCCCTATGTTTATTACAGTACTATTTACAATAGGTAAGATATGGCTAGAAGTGATTATGCTCAGTGAAATGCACCAGAAAGAAAAATATCTAATAGTTTCACATAAAGGAGCAACACAGAGGAACCACACAAGTTATCAGGGAAAAAAATAACTGAAAAATGAATAAAACAATTGAAAAAGCATAAATTCCTATGTCACCAATACTAACAACCAGGCAATAAATAATTATGCCTTTTTTTCTCCCAAAACATCTGCATTGCATAACAGAGACTAGACACAATCAAGATATTCTCAAGAATAATGTGTTTCCAAATGTTCAAAAAAAAATTTTCAAATTCTTCCAATGATAAGTAAATAATTAAATAAAACATGATCTTTTCTGAACTTGTTTCCTTTTAAATGACAGCTATTTGTTTCTTCCAAATGAGTAATATTATATTATTCCTCAATAACAACAAAATTTTCTAAGTAGGACTATGAATATATTCACTCTATGCCTTACATATTCCTACTATTGATAGTAGCTTCCAAATTCTTATATTCATCACCATCATATATAGCTTATGGAGTGTACACAAGGGTATCTGGGAGGTCCAACTGAAATTACTTCAATCATACCATCATTCTGTGGAAGGATGAATTTATTTCTCTAGTTCATATCTGAAGTATACAGTGCATTCTCAGTATTTTTCTCCCTCATTCTTTTCACAATTCATTCCCTAAAGAGATCTTTACTGTTTTTATTTGTTTTCTTAGTTTTATAAATTCTGAAAAGTTTTTACATGGAGAGAAAATGAAAAATGGCCTAAGTCTCTACAAATTGCAGGAATATTTTTTAGTCTACTTTACCTTGTTCAGCTAAGAAAAGTATTAAACAAAAATCTCTTAGCACTTCTTCAAAAGCATTTTACATGTTGATGTGTATAACATCAAAATTGAGATTTTAGGCAAGGAATGCAAGCTAATATAAAAAATAAAAAAATAGATAATATATAAAATGAAGCTTCAAAAATAATTAAACTTCTTTCTTTATAGACACTATTCTTATACATTTTTGTAGATCAAAAATTTCCTTCCTACCAAAATATTTCTATTAATCCCAAGAGGTCACCAGAGTTCTTTTACCATTGTTTAACTTAAAATTATGAAAGCAATTATATCAACTTTCAGTGTTTTCAGATATTTTAATTCTTTCAAAAATAGTGCTAGGTTGAAATACATTATTAAATTTAGTTTTCATTAAATCTTAAACTGGGAGAAAATATAGAGAGCAAGTTGGAAAAAGATTTCACAATTTTTGCTGACCAATTATTTTATAATCAAAATATCAGTGAAAATGGGGTATAAAAATGATAGCTTACCTTGGAATGGGATCTTAACATACTTTGGTGTGAACTAAAAGAAAAGTTAAAAGCAAGTAATGAGTTGATATAACATTCAAAATATGTTTCTACTGAAATATCTGAAGTTTTTTCTTTTTCTAAACCACAGTACACATTCAAAATATACCTTAAGGTATTCAAGATTTTATGACTAAACCAAGAATATATTTCACTTAATTTTATGGAAGTTTAAAAACCCTGTGTAAGTAATTTAATTTTCAATATGTACAACTATGAAAACCAAAGAGAACTTAACTACATGTTTTCTTAACATTTTACAAAGAAATAAATTCTGAATAAACTACTAAAAAACCTCATAAAGCAGCACTGATTTCTGTAAACAAGACTAGATTTGGTTCCAAACATTCATCTTTTCTTGATCCATGTTTCTAATTCACATACAGCAAGATTCTTGCCTTTTCTGTGTCAAGACATTAATTTTTTTCTTAGTACAGTGTAATAAACTCTCAAGAGCTGTGGAACACTGAAATCTCGCACATACCAAATGAAACATATTTATGCTTTGAAGTTTGTCAATTAATGCTGAGTTCACTTCTATTTATTCTTTCATTAATTTTAATCAATACATTCATGATGCTCCTAACCAATTTGTAAGTACAAAACAAAGTCGAAAAAAACTTTGGGACATGTGTACCTTAATTAGCTACCAACAGAGTTCCAAATAAGTGGTTAAGACAATGTTCAATGAAGCTACAGGTTTACTGTAAAATTTAAACATTATTTTACAGTATAATTTCACAAATATAAAACTCATATGCTACTACATCATTAAAGCAAAATATAAGCAAAAGGATATATGTTAAAAGTTGAACTTAAGTTTGAAATCCTACATCTATTATTTTTTCCAATTACATATATGATAAATAGGCAAACAGGAAACTACTGCACTTCTCTAAGTTACATAAGATCCTTATGGGGGAACTATAAAATCATTAACTAGTAACACCTACTTAAGAATGTTACATAGTTTAATTTAGTCAAATATGCCTATTATTCTATCACTTTCACACAACTACTACATATATTTTGTATATATTTTCCCTTATCAAATCTTTTTGACATGTTTTACTGGGTCTTTAATGTCAAAAAATAAATCTTAGCAAATACAAATAATTTGTTCTAAAATATGGATATAAAGAGTGTAAGATTGCAAAGTCATTAAAACAAAAGAATAAAGCAGAAATAGTGCAGTTGTATATCCTTGACCTCTTTATTACATTATTCTCTCATTCAACTGCCATGAGTTCTTGTCCTATGAAACCTTTTCTGTTTGGGCAAGGATCTAACACTCATTTATATCTTTAGTGATGATTAAGCCAACATACTTTTCCTATCCCCAGAGCAAAAGTCTGTTCCACCAAAAAAGCAATGCCCATTTAAGCAAATGAAAAAAAAATGTTTTTGTGACAAGATAAACCCAGTTCTCTGAAATCATACCACATCTATTTAAAGTTGAAAATAAAGCTGAAGGCCTCCCTGGTGGCCCAGGGGTTGTCCTGGCTCTATCACCACCACGACTTGAGTTCAATCCACTGGCAGGGAGCTGACCACATATGATGAAGCAATCCTTTCCTCTCTCACCCACTGCTCCTTTCAGCAGTGTATTTCAGTAGATCTGACTGTTCTGTTACCAACTCATACCTCTGGCCTGTACCTCAGTTCTTTTATCATAAATAAATAAAACTAAATCTTTGGGGGGTAAAGAAAAGAAAGCTGAATGTAACAGCTCTCTCATAACATTAAAATATCAGTATAGTTCTTCAAACATATGTTCTGACTAGTATTTTTCACTATCAACAGAGTTGAGATCTAAAAAATGAAAATGGTAAAGGGTGACTAGAACATGTGTACCCACAGAAAAGCAAAATGCATCCCAAAATTAAAAATTAAAATGTCCACATCTACTGCAGCATTCTCAACACTAAAATAACCTAAATGTTCAACTATAAGAAAAGGGCTATAATTTATATGAGTTTTCTAGTATAGGATTTTTTTTTTTAAGATTTATTTATTTGTACATACAGAACTGGGGTACAGGCCAGAGGCTCAGGGGCGGTGAGAGGATTCACCAGAGGCAGAGTGGGGAGCAGAACAGGCAGATCTACGAAGTACACTGCTGAGGGGAGCAGTAGGCGGGTCAGGAGAGGTCTGCCACACCATGTGGTCACCTCCGGGGCAGGCAGGAATCGAACTCATGTGGAAGTGGCTTTAGCTTCTCAGTGCTGTGCTTTAACCCACTGCACCACCAGGGAGGGCCAGGATTTTTTTCCAATTCAGTTAAACTATAATTAACATGAAAGTGAGAACAACATCTCCATTGTCTGCAACAACACAAAGTAGATCTCATTTATTTCGGAGAATGAGTGAATTTATATTTGTGGACCTCCTCCAAAAACATTTTTTAATTTCTAATGTTACAGACCATCCTATAATATGTATGAAAAAGAATACACAGAATAATTCTTTTAAAAAACTTCTTGAAATTTTTAAGATGTTTATACTCTTTTCCTTTTTGGTTTTCATTATACTTTTTAATTTTTTAAATTATGTATGCTCTATCATAACTTTTTCAGAATTACTCTAAGCCTATATTCAAATATAGGCATTTTATCTATATATATATTTGCTTTGATTTTTTTAAAACCATTTTCCTACAATTAAACATTTTTTTATTTTACTTATAAGAAATGTTCCAACAAATATGAGACAAAATTTAAAGACCCATTTTATGTCATGTATTGAATATATGCAGTCCCTTACTACTTGTGATATCAAAATGCTGGGATAACCAAACTGTCCAGTAGTAAGGAAAAGGACAATCCAAACATTCCAAAATAGAAGCATGAGTTTAAATACCACATTGTGATTACAGTAAGCTACAAAGTCATATGTATGATATCATATTCTTTTGTTTTTAAAAATGTATATGCAACTATTATGAAGAATAAGGAATGATGCACACTACAGAGTTCATAGCAGTTATCACTGAATAAGTAAGATTATATTTGCTCTTTAAATTGTTCCTTTAGAACTCTTGGACACAGTTGGTGGGAATGTGTACCCATGTAAAAGAGTATGGAACTAAAATAATCAAAATAGATCTACCATGTAATCCAGCAGTTCCACTGCTAGGTCTCTACTAAGAGAACATAAAACACCAATATGAAGGGTTATATGCATTTCTAAGTTCACTAAAGCATTATTTACAATAGCCAAGCTATGCCTAAAGACAGATGAGTGGATTATGAAGATGTGGCATATATAAACAATGGAACTCTACTCAATTATTAAAAAAAAAAAAAAAAGGTAATTCAACTTTTGTGACAAGATCAATTGAACTGGCAGGGATTACTTAAGCTATGAAAATAAAGGAGGAGAGGGCCCTCCCTGGTGGCACAATGGTTATGTCACAGGACTGCAAGCTAGCCCCAGCCACCTCAGTGCAAGTTCAATCCTCCCACTCCCAGGTTATCCACACGGTGTGGCAGGCCTCTCCTGTCTTGGTGCTGCTCCCCTCAGCAGTGTACTCTGTCGATCTGCCTGTTCAGCTCCCCACTTTGTCTCTGGTAAATCCTCTCATCGCCCCTGCAACTCTGGCTTGTACCCCAGTTCTGTATGCATAAATCAATAAATCTTTTAAAAAAAGAGTGAAATAGGAATTTAAAAAAAGAAAATAAGGGAAGAGAAGACTAATACTGGATACTGTCATATATATGTATAATACAGAGAAACAAAACAAAGGGTCAGAGGCAAAAAAAAAAAAAAAAAAAAACGTAGAAAGAATATTGACCACAGAAATGAGGATATACCTTCGGGGGTTACAACCAACATGAAAAAATACACAAAATGAAGAATGATGTTTTGTGTGTGTGTGTGTGTGTGTGTGTGTAATAAAAGCAAAACAAAAGAAATGAGGGTATCAAGAGGAAGAGAAGAGGTAAGTAGAACAAAGTGAGGAGGGAAACAAATGGACTATGGTAGAGGACCTTCCGTGCCTTGGTGGCAGATATGGTGTGGGGGATATAGCCTACTTCTGAGTCACATACAATGCTTTCAACCAATGTTACCTTTTCCCTTTATCAAGACCATCTAACTGCATAATGTTGTACTTAATTCATTAATGAAAACCCCAATGCGAGTATCTGTCACATTTTCTACACCTTTTTAGTTCAATCATTATATAAGTTATCCAAGTTCTTGTCATTACAAATGGATCAACAAAAATAAAGAGTTAAACTTGAATTAAAATAACAAAGCAGTGAGGAAGCCCTGCAGAGGGAAACTGTCTGCAGCAGAGGTAGCTCGCAGCTTTTTGCCCCAGCCCTGCTACAACCCTGGAGATAACTGAGACAATTCAGCTAGGGAGAGGAAACTAAATTGTGGGAAAAGGCTGCAGCTCGGAACCAGAGACCCAAGGATATGCCTCAGAAGTGTTGCTGAACTTTGCCCCAGCAACCACAGATGTGTTGCTGTCCTTTGCCCTAGCAGCCCTGACAAAGCCCTGGATATAAACTAAGACAACACAGCTAGGTGAGTGGATCCCAAGCTGCTCTACTTAGAGCTCTACTTAGCGCCTGGGAGGTGGAAAAGAGGAACTGGAAGAACTGTGAATTGGGGCTCCTCTAGCCCTTCCCGCATCTCCTGCCCCCACAACAGAGATCTGAGACTAGGCAACATTAGGATTTGGTCAGGTCTTGGTGCCAATCTTAAGACGTGGTGAATACGACTCACAAAGCCCCTGAGTTAAAGAGGGGAAAAAAAAACAAAAACAAAACAGACAGGACCCAACCACAGGCCCAACCCTAGGATAATGCAGCAATTTTAACAATATTGCATGTGCACATTCAACATAGAGAGGCCCTAGGAAGTGCCTCAAATGGGGAGACTTGCTAAGGGGTCTTCGTGCTTACCACATCTATCTACAAAAACTGTGGTAAAACCCTGGAGTTAAAGAGATACAGCTGGGCTCTGTGAAAGGACCTCAGGCAGGGGGGAGGCACTGCTCAGGGAGGGACTATTTGGACTAGACAAAAAGAGCCCAGAAAGCTCAGAGGGAGGATTGGCAGCCTGCTCAGGGGGAGGATTTCAGCCCCCTGGCACTCCCCTGCACTCCTGTGGGGAGGGGGAGATCCCGCCCCCACAACAGGGGCCCAAAGACTTGGGAGCCAGAAAAGCTCACAATACTTAGAGTGTAAACAAAGCCAGCCACCGACTCAGCAAAAGGCCCAGTTCCAGGGAGACCTACAACTCTTCTAGTTCATCATAACCACCACAGGCACACCAAGCATAGAGGGAACCTGGGACATCCAAAGGCTACAAAGATCAACAGACACCTTCTAGAAACACGGCCTCAACGTGTTACTAGAAGAGGCTGAACAACACAAGAGACCAGCTGAGACAACAGGCACAATTACACACAGTGGGGGCTGGGAAAAATAACACAACTCAGAATACCCTCTACAACTGAAGTGTCTGGAAGTCCCTCAGCTATTCCAGAAAGAACATCCAAAAAAAAAAAAA
>NW_004567104.1:47021796-47047525 GCF_000260355.1 Condylura cristata | reverse complement strand
AGTGAGATAAGCCAGAAAGAGAAAGAAAAATACCGGATGGTTTCACTCATAGCAGGAGTATAATGGACCAGGCAAGAAAATAACAAAATAATGAACCATATACCAGAGACATTTTGCGGGGGTGGAGAGGGGAATGGGATCAAAAACGGGGGGTTGGGAGGGAAGTGCATGGGATTATGGTGATGGCACACGGGTGACTTGGTGATGGGAAACCCGCGGGGATTACAATTGAGATGGGAAAAAAAAAATCTACAAAATGATGTAAAAAGAAAATAACAAAGCAGTATCCCCTTGGTGGCACAGAGGTTAGAGTCTCAGCAATGTCAAGCTATCAACAGCCAGGGCAGCATAAATTCAATCCCCAGCTAGGAAGCTAACCTACATGGCACAACAGACCTCTCCTGTTTCACCAGCTGCTGCATTGTACTTCCGTATTATCTGCTTATTCTGCTCCCTACTCTGTCTCTTCTGCATCCTCTCACCCCCCAACTCTGACCTACAGTCAGTTTTTTGTATGAATAAATAATTCTTTAAGAATATAACAAAGCAGAGTAGAAATTATGAAAAATGAGCAAAATTTCTTAAAGAAATATAAAATCACCCAGCCATGTCAAAATCATTATTATCTGAAAACTAGTGACCAGGGAATATTAATTTTAAACTAAATTGTTCTCATACTTTCAAAGCAATTTTAACTATATCATAAGCTACCATTATTTGTAGTTTCCAGCTTGTTGTGTTTGTATATGATATTTATTGCCCTACTGGGATACAGTGATCCCCTTGTGTGGTCAATAAGTTAGGTCCACATTTATGTCTTAAATCATAATTGCTAGAACTCAATTTCTCCAAAGTTATAGATTGTCATTTGCATGTTCACCCTTCTTGTACCATTTCCACTGTACTTTTTAACATAATCAAGTGTCTATTTATATATCTATTTCTTCCATTAGACTAAAGGGAGATCCAAAGTCTTACCATTTTAATATTCCTTACGCTCTCCCTAACGCAGAGGAATATTAATTAAACTTACAGGAAAGTACTAAGTTATAGTTAAGTATAGTCATCCCAATTTAACTAAAGTTCATAAATGCCCTCTTAGAAATGAGCCATTTATGGAAGGTATTAAAAGGGAATTAAACATGACACATCATCATTACATACTTATGAGATAATGGGAAAGTTTAGGCAAGAATGTGAATAATTATAAAATACATATAATAACTCCTATAACCAATGTCCAAATAAGGGCTATCACTATATAGTAAAGAAAGTAAAGAAATTCTGATTAAAAAGGAGAAATCAAGAAAGACTTCCTATAATAGGCAATATTTCCGACAATTTAAAAGATCAAGATTTTAACATGCAGAAATGTGACAAAAATAGAGAACTGAGCAAAATCCAGTCTAGCTTACAGAGGATGACTACTGAAAAAAAGTAGAAAAACAGAACAGGCACTGTTCCTAAAGATCCTTACGTGACAATTATGGGCTTTGGAGACATCAGCTTATAATTATTTAAGCAAATTTAAAGTGAAATTTCTTCTCATTTTAAATTAAAAAAGTCACTTTACTATGAAATAACTTTTAGAACCCAAAGAATACCAATACCACATACAATTTTCTTTTCATACATGATCTTCAAATAGTATAAGATCAGAGATACTGTATCAGGAGTCTCCTATAATTTTAGAACTTCTCTCTAAAAACAGACATTGCAAAGTAGGTATGATGACAGACATCCAAAATACCCCATCTAAAATTAATTAAGAGATAACATTCTGAAATTCCTATCTAAGATCCAAAACTTTTTTTAAATTAAAGAAAATATACTTACTGTAACACAGCCTTTAGAAGCTCCTTTTATTTTACCAATATAAACAGAAGTAAATATAAAATCCAGCTGTCGATCTAACTCATCAGTGGCTGTAATACAGGAAATGTTTTCCATGACAGGATTATATGGACATAAGTCAGATGAAACCTAACAAAAAACAAATCATAAAATATATTTTAAGTCTAAGTATTATATAAAGTCTGACAATGACTTTCAAAGTCAGATTCTTCAAAAAGGCAGAGAAAGCACAATGGACAATGGTGGAGCTTATAGGTGATTTGGGTACATTGTGATAACAATAGCTATCCAAGTATTGGATAAGTACTTATTGGATCCAATAAGTATCCAAATATTACTTCAATTTTAAAAATAATCATGATTTTTTTCCTTAAAAAGTATGTGCTTTACCTTAAGAAAATAATTTTAATAGCTGAATCCAAAATTAATTCTATATGTCTAAGCTCCAGAAAATTACCTTCTTCCTCTATATCAAAGTCATAATTTCAAATTCAAAATTCTCTAGTAGGTTTTATTCGTTTTTTAAAATTCATTTTTAAATTGAGAATAAATTAAGATTTTATATTAGGTTTAAATTTATTGTTTTCACTATATAATTATTGTTAATATTCAGAATTAGGAGGACCAGAGCTTTCTTCTGGACTCAAATTTATAAATTCTCAAATGGCTTGTATGGTCGTTAGGGATACTTCTTATCTAATTTGGTTTCTATAAAGACTTCGTTCAAGTCATCATTGGTCATCTTATCAATGAAATTAAGTCCTTTATCTTCTCCAGCTCTTTCTGGTATTCCTGAATCCTGACCTTTGAGAGGTTCAAAAACTCTGCATACATTTTCACATCTTCTTTATCTTCAGCATCCACCTAAGCAGTATATTTATCCTCTGGCACAGGAACCTTCAAGCCATTAAACTTTTTCTCAAAGTCATCTACTAAGTCATGAACTTTACCACACTGGTAAATTCAGTTGATAGCAGGTAGATTCTCAAGGAGAGTAGCCAACCTAGAAGTGAGGGTCTTACTCCAAGATTATCAGGTAGTTGGAAATGACTTTGGTTTCAGGGGATGATTTTCCCAAAAGCTACCCAGTCAATGGGTCTTAGAGCAAGATTTCACACATTCATCTTGAGATACTTCACTAACCACAGCAACCCAGAATCCATACAGAAAGTAAAAAGTAACAAGACTGGGTATAAAATTACTTTCAAATAAATCTCCACAACTACCTCATGAGGAGGTGTTTTACTTTCACCTTTTTCAAAAAATTAACAGACATACGGATTAGTTACATGATTTACCATAGGTCATACAGTTAGTAAGAAGCAAAATTAAGACAAATTCAATATTCTGTTTCCAGATCAAGTGTTAACTCAGCTATAAAACTGCCTCCGAAATCACTGTAGTACTGAAGCTATTGTACTTTTAGTACCAATAAAAGGTAGATGAATGCCTACGAACTGCCTGTTACATCAAATCAAACACTTTGCTCTACACTTCATATGTATACTCTCTATCTTGAATAGTCAGAAAGTTGCCTAAAAGCTCAAAAGTTATACCACTACTCAAACAATACAACTCAGCTTTTAAATTATATTAAATAATCCTGCAAAATCAGCAGCAGCAGTTTCCCCACAATCTCCTTGAATTTCATACTGTTTTCAGATGATTTTTACAACTCCGCATTTGCTGAGCCTTTGCAAATTATTCTTCTTTAACACTAACATCACAAATGACCACTCATACAATTATGTATGAATTTTCTCTTCCTACGTCAAGCAAATGATTAATTCTCATCTGAAACATATATGGTATTCATTATTTGCAACCTAGCTGAAAATGTCACTGATCTGCTTAGTAGAATTTGCCATGCTCACCTTTTATTGCTTACTACACTATTCTTATCCTCTAAGTAAAATTGGGGAATCAAATGAACTACATGAGGCTCTAATACAATCAGCTAAATAACTGGATTTTTTTCAAGTGATAAAATGAAAAAAAATGTGATCAAAGAATTTATCAAAAAAAAGGAATTTATCAGGTCTCACATTTTGTAACAGCTAAAAAATCAACAATCCCTGTTTCTCATAAGTTTATTTTAAACTGGAAACAACGGAGAGTATGAAGATATTATGCTCTTTTGCCTTCTAGGTTATAGTAGGTCTCCACAATTATTTGTGCTTTGCTTTTATAATAAACTGTCAGTACCACCAGAGATGCTATTTTCTTCTCTTTAAACACACTTATTTTCACAATTGTTATTTTCATATAATATGATCATTTCACACTGTAGTGCACCTTATATGGAAACTATACTCATCTAGAAATTTAAACTCATTATCAATAGTGACACTGTTTTAACTACAAATACAACTAAGTCATCAAGTAGGCTACTGGTACAATCTGGAGAGAATGGATATGTATTTTTTAAAGATTTATTTACATATGCATACAGAACTGGGGTACAGGGCAGAGGTGTAGGAGCAGTGAGAGGATTCACCAGAGATAGAGCGGGGAGCAGAACAGGCAGATCAATGAAGTACACTGCTGAGAGCAGTGGGAAGGTCAGGAGAGGTCTGCCTTGCCATGCAGATCACCTCCAGAGCAGGGATTGAACTCATGCAGAAGTGTCTTTAGCTTCTTAGTACTGTGCTTTAAACCGCTATGCCACCAGAGAGGGCCCAGAGAATGGCTATATTTTAACAAAAATTTAGAGAACCTCTCTAGTAGCACAAGGGGTTAAATCTCAGCACTACAAAGCTATTGCCAGCCACTGCAACATGAGTTCAATCTTCAGCCTGGGAGATGATCCACACGGCACAGCAGACCTCTCCTGTCTTGCCCGCTGCTCCCCTCAGCAGTGTATTTCAGTAGATCTGCCTGTTATGCTCCCCACTCTGTCCCTGGTGAATCCTCTCACCCCCTCACCTCTGGCCTACACCCCAGTTTTTGTATGCATAAGTAAATTCAACTAAATCTTTAAGGAAAAAAAATCAGAACACAACTGCTGAGTTGACTTTTATATGGAGTAGCAAAAGCAATAGAAATACCTATGAAACAATAATTAGACCATCAAACTGCTTTCATAGAACTAATATAGTTTTTGATTATATTACAGAACAGCTTCTCACATTATTCAAAACAAACCAATTTACTGTAAATCTGAAGTGGTGATCAATAATAATCATTTCTTAAAAATAGGGCCCTCTCTGGTGATGCAACAGGTTAAAGCTCAGCACTACAAAGCTATCTGCAGCCACTGCAGCATGAGCTCAATTCCCAGCTAAGCAGGTGACCCACATGGCATGGTAGACCTCTCCTGACCTGCTCACTGCTCCCCTCAGCAGTGTACTTCATTGAACTGCCTGTTCTATTCCCCATTCTATCTCTGGTGAATGCTTTCACTTCCCCTGCACCTTCAGCCTGTACCCCAAGGTCTGAATGCATAAATAAATAGATCCTTTAAAAAAGAAAAAAAAGCAGGCTGATAATATGAATGAATACAGCCATAAATGAGTTGGACCTGACTTTAGAGCTACACTTTCAATGTACTATGTCAGAAAGAATGACTGGCTGACATTAAACAGAAGATACTTCCAGTTATCGTTTTCTGTAAGAAGAGACAAAGGTATATTCGTGACACTATTTTAAATATTTTCATGTTATTTAACAAATATTCAAAATAATCTCGTGAGGTAAGAGTTATTTTTATTTAACATATGAAAAAACTCAGGCTTAAAAAGTTAATTGGGCCCTCCCTAGTGGCGCAGCGGGTTAAAGCACAGCACTGAGAATCTAAAGCCGCTTCCGCATGAGTTCGATTCCCGCCTGCCCAGGAGGTGACCACATGGCGTGGCAGACCTCTCCTGACCCGCCCGCTGCTCCCCTCAGCAGTGTACTTCTTCGATCTGCCTGTTCTGCTCCCCACTCTGTCTCTGGTGAATCCTCTCATCCTCCGCGTCTCTGGCCTGTACCCCAGTTCTGTATGTACAAATAAATAAATCTTAAAAAAAAAAAAAAAACAAATTAAAAAAGTTAATTGACTTGCCCAAATGGCAGAAGTACAATTTGAGTTTAAGTCTATATCTCCAAATACCATGTTCTTTGCTGCATTAACAACATGTGAATAAAACAATTTCAAGTGGCCATAGTACTATAAGACAAGAGCTAACAGACAAACTTTGGAAACTGTTTAATTCTATGAATGTCTTAATAAAATACATATATAGTAACAAAAAATATTCAACTTATAGAATGTCTAGACTGAAAAATGTATAAATGATTGGGGAAAAAAAGGACAGAATCCTTTCACTTCCAATAAGACAATTAGTACTTCTCTCAAACTAATATGAAAGTTGTCTCAAAATTCAAACTAAGAAAATTACAAAAGAATGTCATTTTTATTACAATATTTGGCTTGCAGAAATAAGAACTCATTAGCTAATAGTGCATATTTCACTGATAAACTGTGAGAAAGCAGAAATAAATTACCTGTACAGATTCACATGTAATAGAAGGTATTACTGACAATGTTGATTCACGGGCATTTTTATCTTCATTAATGATGGCATGGTCTTGCTCAGGCTGTAATTTAAGAATTTCTGAATGTTTGTGTTCTACCGGTCCTTCTTCATCACTAGAAACAACGACTTAAAGGAAAATTGTATTTTTTTTAAATGTGTCACAATAGTCTCATACCCAAAAAAAGAATTTTCTAATTCATGTAACAGAACTTTAATACTCCCATTAAATTCAATTGTCTTAATTATTCAATTTATTATATGGTCTATCATTCATAATCTATAGTAGCTACACACAATGCGTCCATATCAGCATTACTGTAGCATTACCTACAACTTTATGTCTTGGGGCATGAAGATCTTTAAAAATGACTAAAGCCATTAGGAAACTTGAGAATTAGTTCTAATAATGTACTGTGCAACTAAATCCTATTAATTGCTTCAACTAGAGGAAGATGTAAGAGACTATTCATATGTATCTTTAGCTTTTTTTAACATATGATCACATCAAATACTCAAAATTAATTAAACCAAATTAATGATAGTAATTACTGGTACTTAAAATTCTCTGCAATTCAGATTCATTACTCAAAATGACAATAATATGGTCTTTAAAAACCCTTTAAAACTACTGAAATTACACAACTTTCATCAATGGACAGATCAATGAGACAAAAAATAAACAAGGACACTAGAGCACTAAATAAGGATCTAGACATTAGGGCCTAATAGACATCTACAGGACAATGCACCCCAAAACATCTTTTTCCAAGTGTACACAAATCATTTTCCAAGATTGATCACATATTGGGACACAAAGACTAATATCAACAGATACATTAAGATCAAAATGATAACTATCTCTTCTGATCATAAAGGTATCAAGCTAGAAATAAACAATGAAAAGAAAGCAAGAGCCCTCCTACTTTGTAATTTGAATAAACCCATACTACTGAAAGACCACTGCATTAATGAGGGGATCAAAGAAGGAATTAAAATTACCTGAGACAAATGACAACAAGGGCACAACTTTCCAGAATGTCTGGGACACAGTAAAAGCAGTAGTAAGAGGAAAATATATAGGTATACAGGCTCACATTAAGAAACAAGAAAGAACTCAAAGAAACAACCTAATCTCTCATCTCAAAGAACAACCAAAAACACCCAAAAGCCAGAAAAAGAAAGGAAGTAATGTAAACCAGGTAATATAAAGCGTAATAATATAAACCAAATAACATAATGCAGAAATAAATGAAATAGAAATTTTTTAAAAATCTAAAAGATCAATGAAACCAAAAGTTGGGTCTCAAAAAAAAAAAAAATGGATCAACCTCTAGACAGGTTCACAAAGAAAAAACTACAAATCAATAGGATCATAAATGGAAGAGAAGAAATTACCACAGACTCAGCAGCAATGAAAAGAATAATCAAAATACTATGAACAGTTACATGTAAACAAGTTCAACAATCTAGACAAGATGGACAAATTCCTAGAATTATATAATCATCCAAAGCTAGATAAAGAAGAAATAGAGCACCTACACAGACCAATTACAAGCAGTGAAACTGAAACTAATCAAAACCCACCCCCAAAACAAAAGCCCAGGACCAGACTGCTCACAAACTAATTCTATCAAATATTCAGAAACAAACTAGTGCCTGTCCTACACAAACACTATCAAAATAATTAGAAGGGAAGAATACTACCAAATACAACGCATGAAGGCAACATTTCTCTAATGACAAAAGCAAACAAGGACAACACAAAAAAAGAAAACAGGCCAATCTCATCAGTGAATACTGATTAAAAAAAAAAAAAACCTCAATAAAATCCTAGCCAACAGAATCCAACAATGCATCAAAAAGAGAATACAAAATACACATGACCAAGTGGTATTTATTCCATGGGCACAAGGGTGGTCAACAACACTAAATCAATTAGTGTAATCCAACACATCAACAAAAAGAAAAATAAAAACCATATGATTGTATCAATAGATGCCAAGAAAGCATTTCACAAAGTTCAACATCCATGTATGAACGGATGAAAGGCACTAAAAATCCTTGGGACAGAAGGAACATACCTTAAGTAATAAAAAGCCATATACGACAAAATCACAGCCCTTATCATTCTCGATGAAAAGCTGAAAACATTTCCCTTGAGATATGGAACAAAACAAGGATGTCCATTCACAACACTTTTTCAATATAATACTGGATGTCTTAGATGACACAAGTTATGCAACCTCTGTTAACAGATATGGTATGGATGGAGAGGAAATGCTCTGAAAAATCAGAATTTCCACACTAATTTATGTTATGACCTCCCTTTTTTGTATACTCATAATATCAAAATATTCTGAGCAACCTTCAGTTTACAACTGGATTGCCTTAGCATCATAAGGCGCTATCTGGCCCAGACAAGAAAGCACTGTACCAGGGTGAGAAATTCCTCTTGAAGTCAAAAGAGATTTTACAACTGGCTGATTAATAAAAGCAATTGGCTGTTATTGCAAAGTCGATATTGATGCAGTACTAGAACATATTCTTTTACTGCCAGGATGGACTAGAACCCAAACCTAATCACTCTACTATCTCACAAAGCCTTCCATTTAGTTTCTAAAGAACTAGTTAAACTTTCTACAATCTAGTCTTTAGATATGGAAATTCACCCAAGTCGCCTATTCAGAGCTAATCAGGTTTTCTACTGTCTAGATGCCAAAGGAATTCACTTAGGCTAGTTTTTCAGGATTCTACTAACTAGTCTTTAGATAAGGAAATTCACCCAACTCTCCTATTCAGAGCTAATTAAGTTTTCTGTCTAGACTTCAAGGAAATTCACTTAACTTTCTAAGTAGTTTTCAAAGAACTTTACTGTAATTTGATTTACAAGAAATTTCCTCTTCCTGCCCTCACTTTACTTTACCCCCTAGGATATCTCAATGAGAATGAAAGCCATTAAGTAGTAGATAAGGTTCAAGGGACTTTATTGTGGTAAATATAGTAATATTAGTCTTAAACTTTGTGAATCTATGTACCTGTTTTTAACCTTGATAGATTGATTTTAAAATGTTATAATC
Organism: Condylura cristata; assembly: GCF_000260355.1. NCBI lineage: Eukaryota > Metazoa > Chordata > Mammalia > Eulipotyphla > Talpidae > Condylura > Condylura cristata. The sequence goes on along the minus strand of NW_004567104.1, from coordinate 47,038,074 downwards.
TCAACTAAAGGTCAATATGACCCCAGACTATTCTTAGAAAAAAGGTGATCATGATCTCAGCCCATTTCATATGCTAATGTCATCCACTGCTTGCTTGAAATGTATAAAATAAACCTCTGCTGAATAAACCCAACTCTGACTCTTGTGTCTTCTTCACGCCTGCTCCCCTTCACCCCCAATTTTTGGAATATCTGCTTGCAGATGTGTCGTTCCCATCTTAGGATCCTGCCTGTGTCTGCCTTTCATCAGCCAAGATAGGGCAGGTCCCGGACAGGTAGACAGAACAGTAAGATAAGAGAAAGACAGGAAAGGAGTCCGGATTGGGAAAGAAGAAATAAAGGATCACTATTTGCAAATGATATGATAATATACATAGAGAACCCTAAAAACTCCACAGAAAACTAATCACAATGGGAGAGAAGAGCACAAGGGACTTTGATGATGGTCCAGGAGTGAGTTAGTGGTGGGAATTTTAAGGGGAATACATCTGAAAGGGTAAACATACAAGCATACATGGTACAAAAATTATCTAAATACACACACACATATAAACTATTGAGATGAGTAACAGTACATTTATACAAAAAAAAAAAAAATTACTCTGCTCCCAAGAACACCATTGTTTACCTTAACCAATCCTACAAAATTTATGATGACCAACTCACAGTCTTTTTTTCTAAAGTTAATATATTCCACAGTGATGTCATAAACAACTTATTACATTATTTGTTCAAGAGAAGAAATTAAAAACTAAGTAAAGCAGAGAAAATTAAGAATCTTGATTGTCCTCCACTCACTTGGTTCAGCTGACATCAACAATTTGTTCCCTTCACTGTGTTCACTTAAAAGAGGCTTTTCTATTGTGTTGATTTCATTTTCATCCTTCTCAACCAGGGTAGAATGCCCCAGAGCATCACCAGAAATAGAATCCTCAAAAGTTTCAGTGACTGAACAGTTAGAGCTGCTTTCCTGAGCAGCACTCAAAGTCACCTCCTGACTAAATGAGAAGTGTTTATTCAAATCACTCTTTATAGGTTCAGATGTAATTACTTCAAGTAGTGTTTGTTCTTGATGAGAGTTTTCACTTGACTTTTCAAATACAGTAGATACTGTTGAGTCATTTTCTTGTTCTTTCTAAACATAAATAAATACATACAAATATTAGCATTTTCTAATTTGGCTAGTATAGTGAATTTTTGAAGATTTAATTACTGAAGTAAGAATCTAAAATAAACATCATTTCTAAAACTACAAGAACAGAAGAATGAGCAAATTTTTTTTTACAGTGTTACGTTGCAAAAGTATTGAGACTATGAGTAACAAAAGTAATAAATTAAGACTGACAAAAAATTATGAAAATCAATCACTGACTTTACAGGTCTATTTTTCTATAAGTCTAAACCAGGTTTACAATTCAACAGCAAAGCAAGGACCTAAAATGCCTTGTAAATCAAAAAGTTGTCTTGTTATAATTTTACTTTTCACTCATTGAAACTAGGTGACATATGTATGAAATATTGTAATTCTTTACTTTCCCTATTAACCTCTTTAAAAAAATGTGACACATATAGTCAAAAAGTATAGGAAAAATGCCATTTAGTAGAGTTCAAAGGAACATCATCAAAAATGTTTTACAAAACAAAAAAAAAAAAAAAAAACTGTACAGTATTAAATTCTCATTGAGCAATTCCCTAAAGTCAAGATAAAGGAAAGTGTAAAGAAGTTGGTATTATCAATTACTAGTGAAAGAAACCTGCTAGTAACTTTACAAAGCAAGTGAAAAAGTAATTGACTGGACAGCACAAAAAGTATTTGGTCAATTAAAATAAGGGACAGTAAGCAAAAATAAATCTGAAGGATAGATACATGAAACTACTAATAAGGAGTGTTGGTATCAGAAACTGAACTATTTTACTTGTTAAAAATATTTATAATTTTTACAATAAATATTTCTGCAAGAAGTTTTCATTTAAATAATTTTTAAACTATCAAACATAATTTAAAAGACAGCAAATAAAAATAAGAAACTTGATAAAAACAGAAAACTTCCTGCTGGCTTAATGGGTTAAAGCGCAGCATTGTGAGGTTATCAGAAGCCACTGCAGCTAGAGTTTGATTCCGGGCCAGTGAGGTGACCCACACGGCGTGGCAGACCTCTCCTGACCCACCCACTGCTCTCCTCAGCAGTATATTTCAGTACATCTGCCTGTTCTGTTACCCACTGTTTCTAGTGAATGTTCTCACCACTGGCCTGTACCCTAGTTCTTGTATGCATAAATAAATAAATCTTAAAAAAAAAATAGAAAACTAAAAGAACATTATTTTGCACAGTTGATGCATTTACAACATAGCACAAATTATTTCACAAGACATCACAATACCTATACTTACTGACTGTTCTGCTGAGTTATACAAAGTAGAAGTAGAACTAAGACAATCAGGTAAATTAGTTCTGAGTCTTTTCTTTCTCTTCCTGGAAGGTATTTTTGAATCAGCATATGTGTCATCTTTGTTTCTGTTCCCCTCTTCAAGATGATCACAACTTCTACTTTCCCTTTTAAGGTCTTAAAAAACACAAGACATAGTCAAAAAAAATAAATAAATAAACAGAAAAAAATCCATTTAGAAGAGTTCAAAGAAACATCATCAAAAGTGCTTTACAAAATAGCTCTTAGTGCAGTGGGTTAAAGCACAGCACTACGAAGGTAAAGCCACTTCAGCATGAGTTTGAGCCCTGTCCCAGAGGTGATCCACATGGCACAGTAGACCTCTCCTGACCCGCCCGCTGCTCCCCTCAGCAGTGTACTTCATCAGTCGGCCTGTTCTGCTACCCAGTCTGTCTCTGGTGAATCCTGTCACTGCCCCCTGCACTTCTGGCCTGTACCCCAGTCCTGTATGCATAAATAAATAAATATTTTTTTTAAAAAAAGAGTATTCCTTAGTAATCAAAGCAAAACAATGAAACCAAATTTTTCCTTTTACTATTACTATTACTGTATTTAACTATCATATCAAAAAGTCAGAATAAAATTTAGAAAACACTTCTTAAAATTCTTGGGTAATTCATCGTGAGTTTAAAAATCTGTTGACTTTTTTATTTAGTTTTATATATACATTTTTTTTTAAGTGGAAAGGGAAGAACAGAATTTTTGAAAGACTATAGCATTAGTCACTGCTCTTTGAAAGAGACAAAAATGTCTTTCCTAGAAAGCATTTGAATGTGATATAAAATCATGCATAGTTATCAATTTTCTTGAGTTTGTTTCTTCTTTTTAAACATCATGATCCTATCATTTAAAATCTCTAATAAATTTACTGCCCTACAGTGAAGAAAGTCTTTAAGTCAACATTATTTTAAAACCCATGTGGGTTATTATAGAAAAAATTAGTATTTCAGATATCAAATACAGACATTATCAAATATTATGTACTGAAGAAAAATACCTTCCCAGGTTCTACCTAATTCACTGAATTATTTTACTTTATAAATTTATATCATTAGTACAAACACAAAGTATATACATAGCAATTCCCAAAGCAGCTTCCTTGAATTTACAAATCATAATCCATGGAACACTAACTGGCCTGACCCCTCAATTCATTTAAAGTTTTTCAACAATACACTCATGATCTTCAAATTCTCCTCTTATCTAGCTTCACAAACACCTAATGATTGATTAACATTCCTCATATGCCTTTGTTGATGTTTAAAGGTCAGGAAGAGACTGAGGGCTAAAACTCCGTTAGCCAAGTCTTCCAATTTCCAAAGAATGCATTCTTACTTCTGCCTACATTAGGGAAATAAGCTCTCCCCAAATCATCTACTCTTTATTTTGAAAGGCACATTAAATTTTATTTTCCAATTTCGTAAACTGTAAAGGTAGTAAAATATGATTTGTATACATAAAACACTATTGAATTATAATTTCTAAACATAAATGCTATCTCAAAAAAAACTGATTAAAGAAAGAGGGCTTGAGAAAAACACTATTACATACGCATTTCCCTTCAAACAGTTGAATATTTGCACACTAGTCTATAAAAGTATTGGAATGTTGCTTGTGGTTAAAAACTAAAGGGGTGTTATCAAAGGCCCTGGATGTTGTCAGAAGCCCAGGCACCAGCAGGACATTGCTTGAAAACTAACTGGATGTTATCAGAGACCCTGGATGTTATCAGAAGCCCAGGAGCCAGCAGGACATTACTTGCAATTACCACCTGCATGAAGGAGGATCCCAGAGTGACTCATCCTAATGGATTGCATACTTTGGATATAAAACCCTATGTTCAGAGGGTGGGAGTCCATCACCTCTGGGCGAGACGGCTGCTCCAGGGATCGGACCCTAGCTCGGGCTAGCAATAGAGACTTGTACTTGTCTTTTGCATCGGTTCTGTGTCTTGGCATTTCTTGAACTCTATCAAGTCACAATTATCTCCAAGTATGAAAAAAAATATTACACAGAGCTAGATATTTTGAAAACAGATTCTACCTGGATAATATACAAAATTGAACTTGCAAATATTCTTGGCATATGCAACTTAAAAAGTATAAAATTCTTATAAAAGAAGAATAATAAGTAATTCTAATGCATAACTTTCATGAATCAAGTCCACAAGACATATTAATGTGCTACAAAAGAATGGCACAGCTGTGATTTAATTTAGAATTCCCATTAATTTATAGCTTTGAGGAACTGGAATTAGACACAATTACCTATAGTATGAAAACATGGTGAAATTTAATAAAATTTCAATAGCTAATTTTCTTTAAAGCACTTTACTTACAAGGAAAACCATCAGTAATACCAAGAGAGTATAGTGTTCTCTTATCGTGCATTTTCCCCCCTGCTTCAAGTCTAAAATTCCACTGTGACTTTTAGTTAGCACTGAAAGGGCACAAAGAGAAAGCTTTTTATTCAACTATTCTTCTTCTACCTAGGAAAACAGTGGATTGTAAGGGCTTAAGAGCATTTAAGCTATAAGAACTAAGTCCACTTATAAAAATGCTCATATTTTTATTTGGTAAAGACAGTTGTTTTTTGGAAAAACTACATTCCCAAAACAAGAAAGTCTTTAATTATATACTGTCAAAACTTAGTGATTAATTATAGGGCTGTGTCTCCAGTATCATAACACTTTCTCTAAACATTTTCCTCATTATAACTGCAGGTGATTTCTTGATTTCTTTTATATATATATATATATAATATTATATATAATATATGTGTGTATAAAATGTATATATATATTTATAACTGATACATGGAATATACATATATATCAGTTATTAGTATGATTTCCTCTTAGCTTTTCTTCTTTTATGAAAAGGACTATTAACAAGTATGTATATAACTGTGTTCCAAATGACATACAAGAATTTATACAGTGTCCTTAAAGGACATTCTTCATGAACAATTTATATATATATATATATATGTATATATGTGTATGTATTTATATATGTAGGTATGTAGATATAGTAAATTATATATAGCCATTTTGAAAAAAAAACCTGAACTAGTTGAAGCTATCAATAATCCAAGAAATCCATTAAGATGTTAACTTCACATCTGACTAATGCAGTAAATCATATAGGCAAAAATTTTTGTGAATAAATTTAATAAAAGAGACAAAAGGAAACAAGCGAATTAATTAACCCTGCACACAAGGTGGCCTACAAAGAATTTTCAGAAGTCTAGGATGTATTTACCTTTAAATTTGCTAAAAGTAGCTTGTTTGGGCATCCTCCTAGAGTTAAGAGAAATTCTAATGAAAAAGAATATATTTCATAGTAGGAGGATAGACAGTGGGAGCTAATGTTGACAACTGAATTAGCAGTAATATTCATTATCAGATATACCCATGGAAATGACACTTAGAAATAAATCAATACTGTAACTTATAGTTATATATATTTATATGCCTACCCCTTTCTCACCACCAAAGAAAAGATATTCAAATTTAACTTCTGAATTTAGTAAAAATCAAGAAATATAAAAATTGCAAATTTAGCAATTTTCTACCTACTGGTAAATAATCTTGCTTTATCTTCACATTTTAAAATGAACAATGAGACAAAGCTATTTATATTTTTTAAATTATTTCAAATGTAATATGCAAAAATTAAAAAGACAACAGTTTTGTAAGGTTCACAAACCTTCAGGCTGAGTATCAGACATTATAAGAGAAATGCCACCATCATCTCTTCGCTTTTCTTTAGTGTGTACATCATGCTGTGTATTATTATTATCTACTGTTTGACTTGGTCGAGAACTCCTGCAAAACAAAATAATTTTACTGGACTCTTCTAACCCAAATGAGTTTAGGGTAACCTGGCCATTCAAACTAGAAATCTAGTAGGTTACAAATACATCTCAAAGAGCAGAGTGTATAATTTGAACACTACAAAGAACACTGAATAAAAAATGAAGGGGCACATTTTCATTCTGATTCCACCTTTAAATTCTCCATGTATCTTTAGGGGTAAAAATGCACTACAAGATTGTGGACATGCAAAATGAGCTAAGGAGTAAGTGTTACATACATCAAAGCTATCTAAAAAGTAAAATTCCATACCTATGTGTGAACAATTACATTATATTTCAAGTATGGTCAAAACATCAAAATTTAAGTACAAAATAAAGTTTGGGTATGGCAACAAATTTTACCTAAGAAGTAATTTAAAATATAAAGTACTAATTAAGTATATAAAATATGCAGTTGTGTGAAAAACAAGATTTGGAATGATAAACACAATGTAACCATTAATGAAAACTTAATATTGCAATACTAGTACTTCAAATACCCCACTGTCAACAATGAATAGATCACTGAAACCAAAAAAAGAAAAACAACAAGGAAATATTTAAACAATTAAAACCTCACACTGGACCAAAAAGACATAACAGGCATTTATAGAACATACTTTTCAACAACAGCAGAATATACATTGTCCTCACGTGTACATTATAGAAAACATTCTCTCCTATAAAACATGTAATAGCCACAAAACAAGTCTTAGGATATTTATGAAGACTGAAGTCTTCATATCTTTTCCATCCTTAATGGTATAAAACCAGAAATTAGAAACAGGAGGAAAACTGGAAAATTCACAAATATATGGAGATTAAACAATATATTCCTGGAACAACCATAAGATGTGAAAGGGAGATAAAGAAATATCTTGAAACAAATGAAAATACAAATATAACATGTCAAAACCTACATAATGCTAGAAAAAACTTTCATGAGAGACATTTATATCAATAAAAGTCTATATTAAAAAACAAGAATGAACCACCCCAACAAAAACCTAATTTTCTACCTCAAAGAGTTAGAAAATGAGAAACATTTGAGTCCAAACTTAAAAGAAGGAAATAAACAAAGGTCAGAGCAGTAATGAATAAAGCAGAAACTAAAAAGATGATGTAAAAGGTCAACAAAACTAAGCTGGTTTTTTAGAAAGATTTAAAAAAGACTAACATTAGTTAAAGAACAAAGACTAGAAGACTCAAAAACAGAAATCAAAAAGGAGACAATAAAACTCAACACACACACACACCAAAAAACTATAAAATCCTCAAGACAGTACGATGAACAATTACTAATTGAATAGGATTTGGCCACAATTTCATATATACAACACCAACAGTACAAGCAGCAGAGCAACAACAAAACAGACAAATGAGACTTCACTAAAATTAAATTTTTTCATACATCAAAGAGCAATATTAATAGTATAAAAAGTTAATCCACAGAATGAGAGAAAATATTTACAAATTATATTTCTGCTAAGATATTCAGAATATACAGGGAACTACTAAAAATAAAAAAACAAAAAGCAACATATCCGTCAATAGGTGAAACCTTGAACAGCCTTTTCTCCAAAAAAGGTACATAAATGGCCAATAAAGACATGAAAGGAGGTTCAACATCACAAATTACTCAGGAAATCCACATTAAAACCACAATGAAATATTGCTTCACTCAACTAGTATGGCTATTATGTAAAAACAGAAAATAACAAGTGCTGACAATGTGTCCTGCTAATAGCAGTGTAAAATGGTGCAGCTGCTATGGAAAACAGCTAGTGGTTCCTCAAAAAAAAAAAAAAAAAAAAACCAATAATTTTTACCATGTAGTCCAGCAATTCCTCTTCTAATTATACACACAAAATAATAAAGAGACATAGATACTTGTACACCAATATTCAGCAGTATTATGCACAACGGCCAAAAAGTGGAAGCAACCCTAACTCTACTAGACTATAAAAAGTTAAAAAGAGGAATCAGAACTCCACTGGAAAAATGAACTCCAAAATGATGTTCTGGATCTAATACCTTACACAAAACATCGCCATTTAGTTAATTTGACTAACCGATGTCTATACTGGGGATTGAGCTCTAAGGATAAACCAAAACCTAGTAGTCAAGCACTGGTAGATATTACAAAAAATTGTTTTAGTAAATTTTTAAATTCTATAAACAAAGTAAAATAAAAAACAGCAAATTTGAAAAATATTCTTAGCATGTAAAACAATTAATACTTTTAATAAGATTCCTTAAAAATAAAAGATTTTGGAAGAAAAGTTCTTACAGGTCATTAAGAAAAAGGATAACCCAACACATGCAAAAACTAAAAAACATATAAGAAATACAAAATCCATGTTAGCTAAAAATAAAATGAAAACAATTTCATGGGAATATTTTATTTTTGCCAACAGATTACCAAAAAAAAAGTTTGATGATTACACGTAATTCTGGTCAATGTACAGGAGAATGGGGCTCTCAGAATATTTGAGAACAAAAACATATATCTAATCCACTTACTCAAGAATACTAGAAAAAAGTTGAAAACTGCCCTAAATGTACATTCATTGGGAAGTACATAAATGTAAAAGAAATGAAGTATACCTCTATATACTAATGGTAAATAAAAGGTTAAGAATCTAATGGTATTTATTGACAGCCCCTAGCTTTTTTAATCTTAATATAGTCTCCAGATAAGCCTCCCCTTGAATTTAAAACAAAGCAATTTCTAGGGCCTATTTGGTGGCCTAGGGCTTAAATCTCAGTGCAATCACAGTACTAGATACAGTTTTAGAATACGGATATGGAAAATGGTGGAAAGAACAAGATGGAGGAGAGGTGTATGGATGGAAGGATGGAATGACACAACTGGTAAGATGTATGGGTAAGACAGAGGCAGAACAGACAAATGATATGGGAATGACTTTCAGTCATACCAAAGTGAAAAACTGAAATAGGTAACTAAATTTTCATTAGGAGTATGTATTCATTTTCCCAAAACACAAGGTAGAGTAACCAATGATTTCTAAACTGATTAGCCATAGACTATTGGATACAATCAATATTCCAGCCCCAAAGGAAGAAAAGTCATAATAGTCATCAGAGTAAATTTGCCTCACATATAGCAATAACATTATCTGGGGGGAAACTGGAGAAGGGCTCATGAGAATAACTATATCTGAGTAAAGTTAGTTATTACTAAACATACCTTTCAGATAAAAAGAAGCTCTTGTGAGGATTTAGATTTTGACAAGATTCTAGGATGCCATCAGATGATGAAGAAAGCTGTTCTGATTTCAAGTTGTCTTTGACACCCAAATTGGCCTTATTAACAGGTGAGGTCTTTATGTATTTTCTTCCTAACTCCGTTCCCAGGACATTCGTCAATATAACTCTGGGTATCCTGTCACACAAAATAACAAACTATATGTACTATATGAAGTTGCTGTAAAAAAATATATTCTTGGAAGTTGAATTTTCAAACATTTTCATCTCAACACAAGCAAGCCATGAAAACTACACCACTCTCAAAATTGACCCATACTCAAATTTTTTTAATGAGCCCACTCTTTTGTTTTATGCTTTATAAAATTACATTAGCCTGCCATTACAATGCTTAACTTTACTACTGAATGTTATTGGGGTGCTTAAATTTTTAAACAACTTTTGTCAAAAAATGCTTTCCTTTTCCAATAGTTATACTAAAACTACAGGTAACTATACAATTCAAGAACTCTTTATTCTTCTCATTCAACAAAGATCCTTGAAAAGTAATTAAACATTTGTATTAACAAAAGAAAAAGCTAAATTTGACAAGAAGCACATCACTTAAATTGTGTTTAAGAATAAAAACTGCATTTATGATAATGACAGATTTCATAAGTTAAAATAGCACACATACTGATAGTAATATAAATGCTTTACATAACATGATAAGAAAATTCAATGTTTAGAAAATTAAAGTGTATTTTTTTTACCCAAACCTTTTATTTAATAAAGTTTTCTTGATTTACAAATCTGTATGAATTTCAGGAATGCATCTTCACCTTTATGTATATATTAGCATGACCTACCTAGCAAGGTTCTACTGACCTTCCCACTCTTTTAGCCTCCCTTTCATTGTCCCTCGTCCCCCTCAAACCTGGCACATCTGGTAACAACTGTATTTTTCAGAGTCTAAGACTTATATTTATTATGATTTTATTTAGTTATTTATATTCCACATGTGAGAGAAACCATCTGATAATTATTTTTCATTCATTTCATTTAGTATAATCACCTCAAGTGCCATCTACATTATCACAAAAGGCAACTGAATAGTTGTATCCCATTGATATGTGTATACACACACACACACACATATACACACACACACACATATATGTATACCACATCTTTATCCAATCATCCATCAATAGGCATTTAGGTTGTTTTCATGTTTTAGCTATTGTAAATAATGCTGTTAGAGGCATGGGGATGCATAATCTTTTTCAATTAGTGTTTTCATATAAATACCTAGGAGAGGTATTTTTGGGTCACGAGAAATATCCATTTTTAGATTTGTAAGGACTATCTATACTGTTTAGCACTAAGGGTACAGCAATTTAGATTCCTACCAATAATGAACAGAGTTCCTTTTTCATTGCACCCTCACCAACACATTTTTTCCAATAAAGGCCAATCTCAGGTGTGAGGTGCTATTTCATTGTGGCTTTGATTTCTTTTATAACAAGTGAATTTGAGCACTTTTTTTTATGTGCTCCACAGCCATCTGCATATATTTTTTTGGAGAAGTATCTGCTTAATTGTTCTGTCCATTTTTAGAAAAAAAAATCAAAACTTTTAAAAATTGATGCAATTCATAATACATATACATAAACTATATAAACTTGGTGTCTTAAACAGAAAAAAGCAATATAGTCTTTTCTTGTTTAGACAGTTGCTATTATGAACAACTGATATACCTTGCCACACTACAATAAAGCCCTCAAAGTTATTACTTGACTCTGAATTGACTGGCATAAGCCAAATTCTTTTTACTATATTTTTTAGTTTTTCCTATCTCCTCTTTATCAGCTACCCATTTACAAGTTATCAGTATGTCTCTAGCAGCACTTTACTGCCTTTTTGTGAAAGATGATAGATAACCTTAAAAAGGGTCAGAGTAGTTTTGTTTAAGTAAAAAGTATGATCCTTATTGTACTTTGTTACACTTGCTATAGTACTCAGAACATTCTGTTTAGGTATTATGTTCTTTTCACTATGTACCAGACAGGACAGAGTTTTACATCTTCTTAATTGTAAAGAACCCAAAGTTCAAAACATTAAATGATTTGCTCTTCATAGTAGAGGAATATGGGCCTATTATCGTTTGGCTTTTTTAATTTTATAATACTACAGTATATCTTCAATACTAATTTGCCAGAAGATTCAGACAACTGAGGTTTTCCATAGACACTTTAGGAAGCCCTTAAAAATATCTATTTTCAGCACAACCAACACAAGAAGTATTATAATGTTTAGGGAATTCCTGTGATCTAAAAGAAAATTCATTAGTAAATATAATTTGCTGAACTCAGGATTTGAGAGAAGAAAGAAGAGCAAGCACTCTTTATTGTTCTCTGCTTTACATATTTAATGCCAAACATGTTCTCATTTAAAAATTCTGGATTTGTGGGGACAAATAGGACCAGTAAGAAGTTCTAAGAATTATTTTATCTGAATTCATAATTCATTATAAAATGAATTACTAAAGAAAACACAACTGTGGTTCTCAATACTTCAAGAGAAATTAGGAATATCAGCAGAGAGAATTTTTCCCAGGTTACTATAAAATACTTGTAGATATTTCATAAGAAATAAAATTGTATTTATTTTTAAGATGAGAGAATCTAACCTGTTAAATTGATAATTTTAAAAATTGATGATAAATATTTTTTATGGTCCCTATCATTATTGAATTCTAAAACTGGCCCACAAAAAAATAAAATACAAAACTGTAGCATTTAAGTAAAGAAAAAAATTTAGGAAATGATAGCGCAAAGAAATGATAGCTGTCACTTAAAAGTCTGATATAATACATTTAAGAATGTGTTTAAATGTTAAGTTCCTAAAAATGAAGCATCTATACATATGCAGGTATAAAGTTATATTTCCCAAATTAATTTAGCAAATGAATGGCAACTCACTGAATCTGAGCTTAAAAAATAAAAGTTCTGTCTCTCCAAATAGGGAAGTTGGAGTTCATAAAAGATTAGTGCTATACAAAGTATTAAAGAGAAAAATCAACAACAATAAATATCAGCAAAGGAAAATTTTTAAATGTTAGAATTCTCTTCTGAATACATGATGATCATCCTATTTTTGTATTATTTCTTTTGCTGCTAGATTTTGAAGAAAAAGCAAAAAGCTAAAGCCTTTCCTAGAAGAGAAAAACTTCAAAATTCACCCAAAAACGATTTTAAAAGATCACACGTCAAGCTGTGTAGAACCTACATTTCTAAAGCACCAGGACCTACAGGACCTCTGAAATTATCAGAAGTTTAAAGTAACCATCTCGCCATGCCTGCCATATAATACCTTTCAATTAAAGCATTGTATTACTATTAACATATGCCACAAGAAAAAAACTAAAGATTAAGCAGAATATTTAAAAGTTAATAAATTAAATTGTCACATAAAATGTGTAATAATGGCCAATTCTTACTTCGATTATAAAAAAAATTAAGTTCTCTTATCAGAGTGAAAAGCAGTGTGGCACAAAGGTTAAGAGCAAGAACTCCGGTGTCAGACAAACATAGGGTCTGATTCTGATTTCAGCACCTAATAACTATATAACCTTGGACAATGTACTTACCATAATTTATGGTTCTCAGCATTGATCTCCTCATCTCTAAAATAGGAAGAATAATATCTACCTTACAAAGCTGTTGAGATTAAATGAGATAATAGATGTAAAGCAGTTAGCACAATTCCTCTTAAATAGTAAGTATTAATAGATGGAAACTCACTTCAACTTTTCTATTACTGAAGTTTTGTTCAAAGTTACAAATTAGTGCTTAACTGTTATAACTTATCATGCTCGTTGAGACAGATGGCAGAACCCACTTAGAGTAAGCAGGTTTGGGGGCTTCAGGGATGTTTCTCCCCCTGTCCTGGAACAGATTTGAGGTGCCCTATAACAGTTCTGACACAATTAGTAGAGAGTTCCTTCTCTACTTAAGTAGCAAAAATTCAAGTAATTTAATAAAATGGAGAAACTTTGAAAAACCGATGAGTTATTAATATAAACTTCATGACAAGAGCAAATTTTTAAGAAAATAGGAAGAGCCCTTGTTAAAAGATAGTTACACTGGATGCTCTCTCTCTATATATATATGAAAATGCTGCTTAGCAAGAAAAAGAAAGGGGTCAAATGCAGATATGAAGGGGGAGGGAGTTGGAATCAAGAAAGGATTACCTAGATGATAGCATATGAGCTCTCTATTAAAGACCAACTTAAGTCAATGAAAGGGTAAAGGATAACCATCTCTAAGATAAAAGAATAAACAGAATGAGCTCAGAGTTATAAAACAGCATGACCTATTCAATGAGTTCCCTGAGTCTCAGGCACAGTATGATATGGAGGAGCAGGCCCAAGGGTAAAGATAAGCAAAGGTAAGATCATCAAGGACCTAGCACACCAAGCTAAAAAATTTGAACTTGACCCTGAAGGTTATGTGGAATCACGGAAAGAGAATGACATCTAACATCTGCCTTTTAGATTTAATACTGTAAGGAAATAAACAATAAGAAAAAGATTATTCATAGAAAGTCCAATCAAGTTCATATCACAGTAATAAAGGCACAAAATTATTATGGTATGAAATGAAACAGTGGCAATATAGAGATGATTTCAAAGCAGATTTAGCAGGTTAAAATAAACTAAACATGATAGTGGCTGAATATAATGAGTAAGGAAGAAAAAGGAATCAGTATAATTCCTACTATAATTCGGATGTATAGAAGAGTCAAACTTGGACTGCAAGGGATACAGAAACAGGAACAAATCTAAGATATCTGGAGCTTAGGAAAAAAGATTGGGACTAGCTAGTAGTTTACCACAGAAACTGAACAGAAAAAAAAAGTGATAACTAAATCATATTCTTATTAGAACTTTTTATTTCATGTTATATTCACATTTCACAAACATATCATCTAACTGCTATATTCCTGGTGAGAAAAACTATACATTTGGAAGAATGGAACATGGGTCTCCCTGGTGGCTCAGGGATTAAAGTCTCAGCACTATCATGCTGTCACAGCTACTGTGGCATGAGTTTGAAACCAGCTAGGGAGTTAACCCGCTAGCCACAGCAAACTTCTGTCTTGCCCACTGCTCCCCTCGGTCATGTATTTCAGTGGATCCACCACTCTACCACTAGAGGGCTTCCCACTCTACCTCTGCTGAATCCTCTTAACTACCCCTCCCGCACTTCTGGCCTACACCCCAGCTCTTGTACACATAAATAAATCTTTTTTAAAAAATGAAAGAATGGAACTGGAAAGACTGATAAGCTAGTTGTCATTGGAGAGCTGAAGCCTGTTTTTAAGAGTGAAAGGAATTAGAAGTGCCATTTCTTTACCCAGTTACTGTATTTACATCTAACAGCAAAGTAAGAGGAAAGTTCCCCTGAACTAAAAAGGAAAAATAGTAGAACTAGCAGAATAAGATCAGTGTTTCATAAATTACTGAAGCTAAGTTGTTTGATCTTAAGTTTTAGCATGTTTTATAAAGTTAAATTCATATCAGGTATGACCTAGTAAGGAAATTTATGCTAAAGTTATCTTTTGATATTTTGCCCTTTAAAAAAAAAAAGTGTGCATTTTAAAATTTGAGTTTGAGGGCCCTCCCTGGTGGTGGAGCGGGTTAAAGCACAGCACTAAGAAGCTGAAGCCACATTAGCATGAGTTTGATCCCCACCTGCCCCGGAGCTGATCCTCATGGCATGGCAGACTTCTCCTGGCCTGCCTGCTGCTCCCCTGAACATTGTACTTTGTCTGTCGGCCTGTTCTGCTTCCCGCTCTGCCTCTGGTGAATCCTCTCACCGCCCCTGCACCTCTGGCCTGTACCCCGGATCTCTATGCATCAATAAATAAATCTTAAAAAAAAAATTGAGTTTGAACTTTTAATAAGCAAAGATTCCTAATTTTATACTTCAAGTAAATAACTGCAAAAATCAACACAAGTAATTTACCCTAAATTTTTTTTTTAAAGATTTATTTATTTGTGCATACAGAACTGGGGTACAGGCCAGAGGCTCAGGGGTGGTAAGAGGCTTCACCAGAGACAGAGTGGGGAGCAGAACAGGCAGATCTACGAAGTACACTGCTGAGGGGAGCAGCGGGCGGGTCAGGAGAGGTCTGCCACACCAAGTGGTCACCTCCAGGGCAGGCGGGAATCAAACTCATACAGAAGCGGCTTTCGCAGTGCTGTGCTTTAACCCGCTGCACCACTAGGGAGGGCCTACCTTAAATTTAATATGAAAGATCTATCCCTGAGAAAGATCTAACAATGGAGGCCATATAAATAAGACAAGCACTTTGCCCCTCATTTACCATGTTAAAGTTTAGTAGTAGCATAACAAAATTATCCATCCTAGATTTAGAAAACTGACACCTCATCATCATAATTTTCCAAATACTTCAAAATGATGAAAGCCCGCTATGTAACTGAAAATTTTCAATAGAAGCAGATGTGGCAGTAGAAAAAAAGAAAAGAAAAAAAAATCCTTTAGATAATTATGGGGACCATAATGAAAATTCAAAATTTTTCCATAGCAATTATGTGAGAAAGTTAGCTTTCTGATATTAATGCATACCAACTACTTGAATTATTTCACAGATATTAAGAAATTCTTTTTTTTTTAAGTATTTAGTTATTACATCAAAGAAAAGTATTACTATTAACATATGCCACAAGAAAAAAACT
>NW_004567104.1:46920907-47020296 GCF_000260355.1 Condylura cristata | reverse complement strand
TGGTCTCCTCCGGGACAGGCGGGAATCGAACTCATGCGGAAGTGGCTTTAGCTTCTCAGTGCAGTGCTTTAACCCGCTGCGCCACCAGGGAGGGCCAAATTCTTAATAAATATTTGAGTAAGAGTGGATATTCATTCAATGACTTAACAAAAAATGAATTATCTTCCTGCCAAAATTTATCTCGCCTTGAATCAAATATATTTTTCAATAGCTGGAATTACAGAGGAGGAGGTGGTTAGAGTAAGCCAAGTAGCAGAAGGCTGGATGAGTGCAAGTTTAAGTCTTGCAGAAGGAAATTAACTCTATCACCAGTCTGAACATGATATCAAAGACCATATCCTTTTTTGCTTACTATAGAGTGGGTAATATATGAAATTTTCCTCTAGTATAATAACTGGGTTATGATTCAACAGTGGTCATCAAAATGTTCTTCTGCTTATTGCCCAGGGCAACAAAACAGATATGGTAGGAAATATAAAAATCCTAATTAATTGCTTGCTGAATATGACCTGCAAATCAGTATCTTCAATATAGCAGTTCATTCTTCTCTGTCAAAGTTTTCCCAGTTTTTTGATTTGATAAAAATTTTCAACTCCAGATATATCTTTCTCTTGTGCCACCAAATCCTTCCTTAATTTAGTTTTTCTTTGTTTTTTTTTTTGTTTGTTTGTTTGTTTGTTTGTATCAGCAGAGGTTATTTTAGAATTCTACAGGGAACTTAAAGCCTGCTGTACCCTATGGATTTGGGATTATGGTGTCCCACAAACTAAAAAAATAATCTTGAGTTTCATTTTCACAGATGTCAATTATATATTGAGT
Source organism: Condylura cristata (assembly GCF_000260355.1). NCBI lineage: Eukaryota > Metazoa > Chordata > Mammalia > Eulipotyphla > Talpidae > Condylura > Condylura cristata. The sequence continues at coordinate 47,019,477 of NW_004567104.1, read as the reverse complement.
CATCTGGAATCTGGCAGAAGGAATCCCATATCCTTATCACCACTTAAACTTCCTAAATTAAAAAACACTGCCTTGAGTCAAATATATTTTTCAACAGCTAGAATTACACAGGAGGCGGTGGTTAGAGTAAGGCCGAGTGGCAAAAGTCTGGATGAGTGTAAATTTAAGTCTTGCAGAAGGAAATTTACTCTTATCACCAGCCTGAACACCAGCTCCAGCTCCAACCCTTTTGGTTTTTTTTTTAAGATTTATTTATTTAAAAAAATTTATTTATTTATGCATACAGAACTGGGGTACAGGCCAGACGTCCAGGGTTGATAAGAGGATTCACTAGAGACAGAGTGAGATGCAAAACAGGAAAACTAATGAAGTACACTTCTGAGGGTGAGCACGGGAGGTCAGGAGAGGTCTGCCCCTACATATAGGACTAGAGAATGAACTCACACTGAAGCAGCTGCGGCTCGCTTGCAGTGTTGTGCTTTAGCCCTCTGTGCCACCAGGGAGGGTCCTGAAATACCCTTTTTAAAAATTAAGGTATAGGGCATCCCTGGTGGCATAAGTGGTTAAGTCTCAGCACGATGAAGCTATCAGCAGCCACTGCAGCACTTGTTGGCTCCCCAGCAGGGAAATAACCTACATGGCTCAGTAGACCTCTCCTGTTTCAGGAGCTGATTCCCTCAGCAGTGTATGTCAGTACATCTGCCTGTTCTGCCTCTCGTGAATCCTCTCACCCTTACACTTCTGACCTGTACCCCCAGCTTTTGTATGCATAAATAAATAAAATAAATTTAAAAAAATTAATGTATAACATTATATTCAAATGTCTCAACAAGTTGTTCTATTTCTTAAAATACTGTGTTGAAAGTTAGCAGTTTTTATCTGGGTCTTGGTTTAAAGCACGTATGTAGTGACATTCAAATTACAGACCATATAACCACAGCACAACCTAGCAAAAGACAGGTTATTCTAATTAAAAGCAGTACTTCCCTCTAAAAAAAAGTTAAATAAATAAAGTTAATATTTAACAATTAAAACTATAAGTGTAAGTACATTAATTAAAAATACTGTTTCAGGCCCTCCCTGGTGGTGCAGCAGGTTAAAAAGCACAGCACTGAGAAAGCCACTTCAGCATGAGTTTGATTCCCCGCCCCAGAGGTGACCAACATGGCAGAGCTCTCCTGACCCACTAGCTGCTCCCCTCAGTGGTATACTTCGTTAATCTGCCTGTTCTGCTCCCCACTCTGTCTCCGCTAAATCCTCTCAACACACCTGTACCTCTCGCCTGTACCCCAGTTCTGTATGCATAAGTCAATAAATCTTTTTTTAAAATACTGTTATAAATCACAAATTTCCAGAACTAATTTCAACTCCAAACTTCATACAGAATCCACTTTAAAAAATTCACAATAAAGGGCCCTCCCTGGTGGCGAAGCGATTTAATGCACAGCACAAAGAAGCTTAAGCCACTTCCACAAGAGTTCGATCCCCGCCTGCCCTGGAGGTGACCACATGGCGTGGCAGACCTCTCCTGACCCGCCCGCTGCTCCCCTCAGCAGTGTACTTCGTCGATCTGCCTGTTCTGTACCCCGCTATGTCTCTGGTGAATCCTCTCACCCTCCACATCTCTGGCCTGTACCCCAGTTCTGTATGAATAAACAAATCTAAAAAAAAAAAATACGCAATAAAATTAGTCTTTTAAACTTTTAAAATTAAAATACATTATTTGCTATTTTAAAAAATGAGGATAATATTTTTATAGCATTTTCTTTATATAAAAATGCACATGTAGGCCCTCCCTGGTGGGGCAGCAGGTTAAAGTACAGAACTGCAAACTAACTTGCTTCAGTGTGAGTTCAATCCCTGGCCCCAGAAGTGACCCAAATGACATAGCAGACCTCTCCTGTCTCATCCTCTACTCCTCTCAGCAGTGTACTTTGTTCTTCTGCTACCCACTCTGTCTCTAGTGAATCTTCTCACTGTCCCTGCACATCTGGCCTATACCTCAGTTCTGTATGCATGAATAAATAAATATTTTTTAAAATAAACAAAAATGCATGTAAAATACAAGAAAACCCATGAAGCAAAAAAGTAGGAAGACCTGGGCTGAAAAACACCTAAAAGTTATATTCAAAAGGAAGAAAATAAAAAATATACAGACAGACATGCCTTTTTATTTTCTGCCTCTTTAACAAGTATTTCAAATGTAATTTAATCAAGCTTATCTATCTACATATGCCTTCATTTTATGTCATTATGAAATATATAATTGTCTGTAAAATATATTAATGTCTATAAAAATATATACATAAATCAAATTATTAAGTAAATTAAATACAGTAAGGATACTTGTTTTTTTAAAAAAATCTGTCAATCTACTTAATTAAGTACAAAACCATCACCTGGTAAATTAAGATTGTCAACTTTAGGATTTGTTTTTGAATTGGACACATCTATAATTGAAGATTTTCTTAACAATCATTTCCAACAATCTTATTTTTAAGGTTACTGGGCATATTTCAAATTGTGGTAAGTTGAACAAAATCAATACTGAACAACATACCTTTCAGATAAATTAAGGCTTTGGTGAAGAGATTTTAATTTTTGAAAAGTCTCTAGGCTGTCAACAGATGTCGAAGGCAATGAGTCTGAGTGCACCTTGTTCGCATCACACAAATTAGCATCATTTCTAGGTAGGGTCTTTCTGAATTTCCGTCCTAAATCCGTCCATAGGACATTCGTCAACATAACTTTGAGTTGCCTGTTACACACATAAATAATTAATGCATATAGTACTAAACATTGTATAATTCATGAATTCATCATAAACTATATGAAAGCCTATAAAAACTCTAAATTTCAGTTGCTGAGGAATTCAGAATAATAAATTCTAAGTTAAAAAATCTGCCTAGACTGGCCTTCCCTGGTGGCGCAGCAGGTTAAAGCACAGCACTGAGAAGCTAAAGCCAATTCAACTTGAGTTTGATCCCCGCCCCGGAGGTGACCCCATGGCACAGGAGACCTCTCCTGACCAGCCCGCTGCTCCCTTCAGCAGTGTACTTCGTCAGTTGGCCTGTTCTGCTCCCCACTCTGTCTCTGGTGAATCCTCTCACTGCCCCTACACCTCTGGCCTGTACCCCAGCTCTGTATGCATAAATAAATAAATCTTTTTTTAAAAAAATCTGCCTAGTATTCTCAAATATACATTCAAAAGTAATTCCACTTATCCCACCACAATGACCATAAGGGGCCAAGCTACACAGAAAGCACTAGCCACTAACTCTTTTTACAATGCCAGGCTAATTTCTCCTCTCCCGCACTGGTTCCCTCATGCACAAGCCTCCACTAAATCTACTAGTTCAACTACAGTTAGCTGACTCTGGTGAATTCTTTATCTTTATCTTTTGGATCAGGGGCTGGTAGCATATTTTATGGTGACAGATGAGAGAATTAAAACAGCTATTTAAAAAGATGCACACTTGTCATTGGACAACATGGGCAGAGAGCCAGAGAGGACTATGCTAAATGAAATAAGTCAAGAGAAAAGCAAATACTGATGGTTTTACTCATGTGAATTACACAGAAATGAAACCAAAAGACAAAAACAAACCCTGAAAGTCTGATTTATAGAATTCAGGCTACCAGAGAGTTGGGGGTGGGTGAAAAGCAGGGGGTCCAACAGATTATGGGGAGAGCTATGGATGCCTCTGGTTGTTGTAAAGTAACAGACATCTGAAGAGGTGTGATCCCATACCTATGAAATACATACAGTGCTGTAAACCAATGTTATCTTAATAAAATTAATAAACCAATAAGCACAATAAGCAAGGGGGGAAAAAACCCTTAAAGGAGGGGAAAGAATCAGATTTCCAAAGTTATCACATTATTAGATTCAAATGTCCAGTTTTCAACGACACAAGGGCTACAAAGAAATAGCAAAGTATGGTTAGTTCAAAGAGAAAATTAAATCAAAGAAGCTAACCATGAAAAAAACCTGATGACAAATCAACTAAGTGAAGTCTTGAAAGCAATTATCTTAAAGATGCTTAAAAACTGAAGGAAGATTAGAAGAGAATCAATAAAATAACATGAATAAAACAGAAATATCAACAAAGAGACAGAACCCCTTAAAAGAAACTAACAGGAAATTCTGAATGTTCAATAAACAAACAAACAGAACATCACTAGAGGAATTTTAAAAGCAGATTAGAGCAGGCAGAAAAAATATCAGCAAATTTGGAAAAATACTGTTTTCTTACATCTTTATAGTTCCCATAGTTCTCCAGCCACCCTACTACCTGTGAACCATTACCATGGTCTGTTGTATTCTTCCTTCCCTTGTTCTGACCCTCCATTTCTTCCTCTCCCCTGCTGTATGCCTCAGATCTATGGTTAGCTTAGAAGGATAACTTAATGACTAATGGCTGAGAGCATTATCTGGCACTGTATTAGTCAGAGCCATAAGCACACACATAAAATCAAATAGCAGGACCTCTTTGATGGAGCAAGGGGTTAAGTTTCAGCACTATCAAGTTACAGCCAGCTCTTGCAACATGAGTTCATCCCTGACTAGGGAGCTAACCCCCCATGGCATAGCAGACCACTCCTGTCTTGCCCCCTGCTCTCCTTAGCAGTCTATATCAGTAGATCCATCTGTTCTATTTTCTACTTTGTCTCTGGTGAATCCCCTTGCCCTCCCTCTCCTCAATACCCCTGGCCTGGACCCCAGTTCTTATATGCATAAATAAATCATTAAAAAAAAAATAGCACAGGGGCCTCGCTGGTGGTGCAAGGAGTTGAGACGAAGCATTATGAATCTGTTCACAGCTCCCACAGCATGAATTCAATCCTCAGCCCCAGGGTAATGACCCATATGGTACATAAGACCTCTGTCTCACAGACTGTTCCCCTCAGCAGTGTGCAGTCATCTAGCGGTTCTGCTCCCTACTGTCTCTGATGATTCCTCTCACCCCTTATCTCTGGCCTACACACAAGCTCTTGTATGCATGATTAAATAAATCTTAAAAAAATTTTTTTTGCAGAGTCAAAGTAATTCAGGGCCCTCCCTGGTGGTGTTAACAGGTTAAATCACAGCACTGGGAGGCTCTCTACAGCCACTGCAGCAGAGTTTGATACTCAGCCAGGGAGGCAACCCATATGACACAGCAGAACTCTCCTTTCTGACCTGCTGCTTCTCTCAGCAGTGTATTTCAGTACATCTGACTGTGCTGTTCCCCACAATGTCTCTGGTGAATCCTTTCACCCCCAGCACCTCTGGCCTGTACCCCAGTTCCTATATTCACAAGTAAATAAATCTTTAAAAAAGAGCAAAATAGGCCCTCCCTGGTGGCTCAGCAGATTAAAGCACATCTCTGAGAAGCAAAAGCCACTTCAGCATGAGTTCAATCCCTGGCCCCAGAGGAGATACACATGGAGCAGCAGACCTCTCCTGACACTCCCGCTGCTCCCCTCAAAAGTATACATCGTCCATCAGCCTGTTCTGCTCCCCACTCTGTCTCTGGTGATTCCTCTCACCGCCCCTGTACTTCTGGCCTGTACCCCAGTTCTGTATGCATAAATAAATAAATAAATCCTTAAAAAAAAAGAGCAAAATAATTTTCAATGAGAATGTTACAAATGACAAACTCACAGAGGAAAGGGTAATAATTCAAAGCAAGTAGCAACCAAAGAGAAAAATAAATCAGCAAACTTGAAGATAGAAAATGAAACCTGTCAAATCTGAAAAAAAAGAAAATTAGCAGAGTCTAAAGGACTCAGGAAACAGAACAAACTGACTACACATGAAGTATAGGAATTCCAGAAAGAAAAAGGACAACAGAGCAGAGAAAATATTCGGGGGAAAAAATGATAAAAAGCACCCCAAATTTGAAAAGAAGCATCAACAGAAGCATCCAAAAGCTTAAAATACGCCATATAAAATTAATTCAAACACATCATTCCTGAGATACACTGTAATTAAACTCTTGAAGGACAAAGAGTCTTGAAAGGAACAAGTAAAAAGTGATTGAGAGATACTCAATAAGATGATAAAGAGATTCTGAAAGAAAAAAGCTTTCAATCAGAAGTCATTTATTGACAAAACTATCCTTCAAGAGAGAGTAAGCTCCTCCCTGTTGGAGCAATGGGTTAAAGCACAGCACTATGGAAAAAAAAAAAAAAAAGCACAGCACTATGAAGCTACCACAACCACTGTATTATGAATTTGCTCCCTGGCTAGGGGGGTGACCCATAAGGTACAGCAGACCTCTCCTGTCTAACCTGCTCCCCTCAGCAGTGTACTTTAGTACATCTACCTGTTCTTCTGCTCTGGTGAATCCTCTCTCTCTCTCTCTCTCTCTCTCTCTCTCTCTCTCTCTCTCTCTCTCTCTCACACACACACACACACACACACACCCCTCTGTCCTATATACCAGGTCTGTGTGCATAAATAAAAAATCTTAAAAAAAAAAAAGGATGAGCACGTAATTAAGACACTCCAAGACTACCCCCCCCCCCAAAAATCTATCCTAAGGGAATGTTCAAGGAGTATCATAAAGTGAAATGAAAAATACTACACTCTATATCATATGAAAATATAAAGATCTCAATAAAGATAAATATATGGGCAATTATAAAAGTTATACTACCATGACATTGGTTTGTACTCTACCTTTTGTTTCCTATCTGATTTAACAGACTAACACACTTAAAAACTTTTGCCTACAGGCTGTTATTACTCCAACTTTGATATATAGCTGTTTTTTTAGTTCTAAGTAGTTTTCACATTAAGTTCTTTGCTGAAAGAATTTTTACTACATAACTAACTTGCCATAAGGCAATTTTGTCACAACAGATAAAATAACTAGTTGATGGTTTTACTTGTTTGATTTCAAGTTTAGTTTTAACTGATACATGCCATACTAAAAAATGGTAACATCAAGTGTGCAAATCCTTTCAGTGAACAAATTCATCATTTCCACCCATTGAAACTCAAATTGGCTGGTAATTAAGTCTTCAAGAGCACTAATTATCAATTCTTTGGATAATTTTTTTTTTATTTTATGTATTTATACATACAAAGCTGGGTGTCACCAGAGAATGTAGGGAGCAGAAAAGTCAGACTGACTGAAATACACTACTGAGGGGCGCAGCAGGCAACAGAGGAGAGGTCTGCTGTACAATGTGGGTCAGCATCCTGGTTGGTGATCAAACTATTATTGCAGTGGCTGCTGATAGCTTCAGTGCTGAAGATATAACCCACTGCACCACCAGGGAGATCCTCCCTGGATAATTTAGATATAATAGCTTGTTCTATAATCTCATCTTTACCAAATCCATCACACATTAGAAGTTAGAAGCAAAAGGAGACACTATCTCTTCCCGACCCCCCTCAAAAGAAATGGTAACACAAAACCTAAGTTTCTTAAAAATGATAAAATTTTTTTTCTATTTAATAATGGAAAATGTGTGCTATTTTGTGATTTGGCATAGGCTCAGATGACATGGTGAAAATGTAAGAACTAGGGCTGTTTTGATAGCTACATGTAGCTCAGATATATACTAACACTTATATAAATACATATAATGGTAAGAAATAGTACTAGCCATCATCCATTCATTTTAGTTCCAGAGAAATCTGGAAAGATATCTTTTTTTTTTTGTATAGCAAAGGAAGTAAGTATTGCTACTTTTTCTAAACTTCAAATACAACCAAACTGTGAAGGAGTTATTTTATAATTAGTTATGTGGTGCAAATTTTTGTGACAAAAAATGTCTGAAAATGCTTGTGGATCTACCAGGTGTGATATGAGTCCATTCATAAGAAATGTCAAAAAAAAAAAAAAAAGTAAATATATAGACACAATAGATAAGTGGTTGTCTTGAGCTGCAGGTAAGAACATAGTGTAACTATAAATGAGTATACAATGTTTGGGGGGGTGTAATAGAAATATTTTAAATTTGATTATGGTGATGATTAAAAAATTTTGTAAATGTACTAAAATTACTGAGTTAGATTTAAAATGGATGATTTGGTAACATGGAAACCATATTGCAATAGCTATTTCATTTTTAAAATGGGACACTGAAAGACATTAGGATCTTTAAAAGTAAGAGCAGGGCTCTCCCTGGTGGCGCAGTAGGGTAAAGCACCACATTATGAAGCTCTCTGAAGCCACCCCTGCAGCACTAGTTTGATCACTGGTCAGGGAGCTGACCCACATGGTGTGGCAGACCTCTCCTAACCCTCCGGCTGCTACCCTCAGCAGTGTACTTTGTCAATCTGCCTGTTCTGCTCCTAACTCTGTCTCTAGTGAAGGCTCTTACCCACCATGCCTCTGGCCTGTACCCCAGTACTGTAAGGATAAATAAATAAATATTAAAAAAATAAGTAAAAGCTGGGCCCTCCCTGGTGGTGCAGCGGGTTAAAGCACTGCACTGAGAAGCTAAAGCCACTTCCGCATGAGTTCTATTCCCGCCTGTCCCGGAAGTGACCACATGGCGTGGCAGACCTCTCCTGACCCGCCCGCTGCTCCCCTTAGCAGTGTACTTCGTCAATCTGCCTGTTCTGCTCCCCACTCTGTCTCTGGTGAAGCCTCTCACCGCCCCAAGCCTCTGGCCTGTACCCCAGTTCTGTATGCATAAATAAATAAATCTTTAAAAAATAATAATAATAAAAAAAAAAGTAAAAGCAAACATAGGGGACAATATAAATAACACAAATGTATGAGGAATATTTTCCCCTTTCTAGATCTATTTTTGTTTAGTTACTTCCCTGCACACAGTAGCAATTCATGTTTCAGAAAGCTTAGCAGAACTCAGTAATATATGTTACGAAATAAAAAATAAGTCTATTAATATCAAACCAAATTTTCCAGAGCTATACTAGTATTCCTCCCCATAATAATTACAAAACCTCAAAAAGCCAATATTACTTATAGTCTGACTTGTGAAAATTAAATGAGACAATTCAGGTTTAATCTAATGCCTGGCATATAATAAACACTCATCTTTTGAATTAATGTCCTTAATTATAGAGAGTATTCAGATCCAGTGTGATCATATTGTTCATATTGTTCATTACTGATATTGCAGAAGGAATCACTAGCAGATCAGGAAGAATAGCATTACTTGGTAAGAATATTACATTACCAGAGAGCTAAATAAACTCATTGGTAATAAAAATGAATCAATAAAGTTGGAAAATGAGACTTGAATAATGTAAGTTTTGAACTATGCAAGGATTTCAGGATCTATCTCTCTCATAAAAGATTTGCATACACAAACCTTTCAGGAAATGTTAATATTTTTATTAAAAATATGATTCCTCTAATGTAATATAATTTTTAGTATGACCTCAACAACCTTTGAAGAAATTAACTTTGTGAATTGATGGTGTGGTTATTCTCAAGCATAATACATAATCATTGCAACTTTCCTGCTGCCCTGTTCACCTTGGCAGCTTTATCCTATTAGAGGGTCAGAGTAACCAATGTTTGTACATTTTTTCAGAAAATTTATATCAAAAGGAAGAATAAGACTAAGTAATTTAATAAATTCAAGATTCCAATTAGTCTTTCAGTTTGTATGACTTCCCTAAAAATTGTAATTTTTACTATTGTCACTGTTTTGATCATTCACTATTCTAAAAAGAAAATTTAATCCTCTTTTGTAAAATAACAACTTTTTAATCACTTGCTGATTTCCAAATCTAAAATGCTTTAAATTCCTTCTGATAATAGCTGCAAGATGAATCCCCCAGATGTTTAATCCCATTATATCCATTAACACTATGATTTGAATCACAGTTGCTAAATGGGGCATCTTTTCCATTACATACTACAAATGCTTAATTAAGCATTATAATTTGTGTGTGTGTATACTGTTTTATCAGTTGAAGTCTATCAAGATGACTTAGAATTAGAGAAAGTTAAAAGCTTGGAAAGAACCTGAGAGGCCATTTAATCCAATCTTTGTTTTAAAAGTTGTAGTAATGGAGACACAAAGAGGTTAAGTAAATCACCCATAGAAACAGTATTTGGGCAAAGTACAAGTAAACCTGTGTCACACAAATATCTTACCTTTCTGGTGAATTCAAAGAAGTGCCATGACGCCCACGGACACCTTTTTTACTTTCATGGTCAAGAGAGAGGACCTTATTTCTTAGGCTTCTTTTCCACTAGGAAAAAAAAGGGAGAGGGAGTACTTTAATAATAAGTGTAGCAACAGACATAAAAACCTACAGTTAAGAGGCACTGAACTTTTCATTTAAAAATTGAAGATAAACATTCAAATCCCATATCTTACAGGAAAAAAAAAGTACAATCTATAAAAAATCCTTGCTTTTTGCTAGAACAGATAAATAAATCTACCAAAAAGCTGCACAAAGAGATTTAAAATTTTCAAGGTTTAGGAAATCAATGTTTTAAAATCCCAAAGCTTATGAAAATCATAAACACATTTAAAGTAAATAATAAAAGTTATTAGATGCCAAGTTAAATAGGGTCTGTGATTCTGAAGTAATACATTTTTAACAATTGGAAGGGATTATAATCAGTTCCCTAGGAACTGCTTCATGGAGACTTTTAGTAAAGAATCAAGTACACTACTCAAAGGTAACAAAAAGAAAAGACAACCTACCAAATGTGAGAACATCTCAGCAATCACGTATTTGTGTGTTAGTGTGTATGTTAATATACCAAATATTTATAAAACTCATACAAATTATTAGCAAAAAATGTATGATTTTTTTTTAGTTGGCAGAGGCTAGAAAAAGACATTCTAGCAAAGAAGACACACAGGAATAAGGTACATGAGTACTCTCTGAATGAGTACATGGGTACTCTCTGTAGTATCCCCTCAATTTTTCTGTAAACCTAAAACTATCCTGAATTCTACAAACTGACTGTACCAAGTGCTGCCAAAGATACACAGCATCTAGCACTCTCCATATATTGTTGGTAAGAATGCAAAAAATTGTGTACCTTGGAATCAATTTGGAAATTAACACTCATATATGATCCAGAAATTTTACTCCTGGAAAAAAAACCATGTTCACACAAAAACCTTATACAAACATTTGTTTAATGGCCAAAAACTGGTAATAACCCATGTCTTTCAATGGGGAGAATCAATAAGCAGAAATATTAATATATACAGGTGGAAGAATTATAATAGCAGTATGCAGAGTGAAAAGTTCTCAAAACATTATAGTCTCTATTTCTGCATTTATGTGACATTCTGCAAAATATGTAAATATAGGTACAGAAAAAGTTACCACCATTTGTAGGTTGGGACAGAGAGTAACTACAAAGGGAATGGCACGAGGAAGGTTTTCAGAGGGATGGAATTGTCCAATATATGCATTGTGATATACTAATATGAGTCTATATAAATTTTATAATTCACAGACCTGTATACTGAAGGAAAAAAAGTATAAATACAAGCACACATCTTTATTATGGTGTGGTTGCAAGTGTGTATACCTTTGTCAAACCTCACAGAACACTTAAAATGAACTGATGTAATTTTATGTAAATTAATCCTCAATGAAATTTAATGCAATATAATACATATTAATTTTTAGTGATATATAGCAGAAACTTACATGTTATAATGCAATGGTACTTCAATTTTTAAAAGGAAGGGCAAAATTTTTAAACATACATCATAAAAATATATATATAATGGTCAATCAACATAGAAAACTATTTTAACACCACTAGTCATCAGGGAAATGAAAATTAAAACTAACTCCAAAAGACCATCAACAAAGAAATACTGCAGATAGTACTATATATCCTAATGTAATCAAGTATTACTTAACAATAAAAATAAGCTACTGATAGATGCAAAATAGGGACTGATAACAATATTTTATTGAGCAAAAGAAGTCTAACACAAGAGGATATATATTGTTTGAACAGGCAAAATTACCTTATGGAAATCAGAAGATTGGTTGTGCCAGAAGTGGGTGAAGGTGAGAACAGTGAGGAAAGAAAAGATAATGGGAAGGGACACAAAAGTTTTCAAAGCTTGTAACAGTGCTCCAATTGGGATATTGGTTACATATGTTTGTTTACATTAGTCAAATGTCTGTACAGCTTACTTGATCTAATTATATCTCAATAGGTCAAATAAATTAATGAGTTAAAATTCTGTTAAAGAGGGACTCCCTGGTGGCACCAGGGGCTAAGTCTCAGCACTATGAAGCTGTCAGCAGCCACTGCAGCATAAGTTGAGTCCCCAGGCAAGGAGCTAACCCACATGGCAGAGCAAACCTCTCCTATCTCACCTGCTGCTCCCCTCAGCAGTGCATTTCAGTACATCTGCTGTTCTGTTCCCCACTCCAGTCTCTTGAAATCCTCTCACACACACCTCTGGCATACATCCCAGTTCTTGTATGCATAAATAAATAAATCCTTTTTTTTTAAATCTGTTAAAGACTATGGGAAGGAGTATACAGCCCTTTCTTTTTCACTGAAATTCACTAAAAACAACTTTTTTTAAATATCCCAGAACATACTACATTATGACCCAATCATTCTTTCAGTTATCTACAAAAAATAAAAACACAAAACTAATCTTGGCCTCCTTTCCAATATTCCTTATCTTATTTCGGACTGCTAATTGAAGATTCTAATACTTAAATAAATCTAACCTGGAATTAAATAACAAATGAAAATCCAAAAAGGGTATATAATTTAAAATTCAGTTTTACTAAAATATTTTTAAACATTATCAAATAAGGTTTTAAATGTAAATTAGTTGTAATTTACCCTCTGCAAAGGGATATCCCAGCGTTCTGAGCTTCTGAGTTTAGAGAGTGATGACTGAACATGAACCTTCTCCGGTTTTGTATTTAACATCTTTTTTATCTGAAACCAGAATTAGAATATAATCAGTTTGACTGAAATATAAATAACAGTTGAATCAGCTAACAAAACCATATTATTCCATATTAATATATTGCTATTACAGTTTTAAATTCAATAGTGATTAATTTATTCGCAGATAAATACAATTTGAGGCCCTCCCTGGTGGCGCAGCAGGTTAAAACACAGCACTGCAAACTAGCCACAGGTACTGCAGTGCAAATTTGATCCCCAGCCCTGGAGGTGATCCACAAGGCGCCAGAGACCTCTCTTGACCTGCCCCTGCTCCCCTCAGCAGAGTACTTTGTCAATCTGCCTGTTCTGCTCTCCACTATGTCTCTGGTGAATCCTCTTACCACCCCTACACCTCTGGCCTGTCCCCCAGCCCTATATGCATAAATAAATAATCTTTAAAAATACAATTTGATTTTAAAAATAAAACCTTTAATTAATATAGAGGTAGATGATACATCACAATAGCTTTCTTACTATTCTCTAACTCCTGCTTTCTAATCTTTCAAATGCTATCCCTAGAGATCTCTAATTTGCAAATCTAAATATGACTCCAACACTTAAAAACACAATAGAGGCACCCTTTACTTACAGCTAAAACTTAACCCGGACTTTCCACATCATTCACACATTGCAAATCCTGCCCCAACAACACTGAGTTTACTCAACCTTCTCCAATGAGTCCATTTTTTTTTTATCTTTAGGCCTCCGTACATACTTCCCCCTCAATCTAGAATACCCTTTCTTTGCTCAAAATTATCCTTTCTTCTCTACAACTGTCACTACCACACCACACCACACCACAGCATTTTTATCTTTGGTACACTGGTACAATGTACTTGGGCTATTGACAGTATATCTATCATATCATATGATATTTATCTACATATCTGCTCATTACACAGGTAAGTTCTTAAGGAGATGGCCCTCGCTATCTCCAAATTACATGGCTCATGATACACAGAATAATAACTGAATGAATGGCTACATATAGCCCCAAGTTTGAAATAACTTGTTTAGAACTTACATATCTCAACTTTTTTACTAAGAGAAAATGTGACATAATAAGTACAACATAAACTAAAAATCAGCAATAATCCATAAAATGATTTCAATGAGAGCCAGGCATAAATCAAGAGGATAGAATAAATCTGAATTTATTCTACATGAGTTATTCTCAACTTTTCTATTTCACTAATACCTCTGAGGTAATGCTCCCAGGCACCAATATCTATTAGTTAAACCTATTCTGTATATAAACATACCTCTTTATAATTCTTCATGTGTAAAAGACAATATTAGCTCTAGACCAGTCATTTTCTTTGTATTCTTAATTAGAGAATAGTTACTTTCTCAGGGAGTAAATTCAAGCAGGTCATACACATGGCTCCTTTATAGTTCTCTAATCTACTGTGGATACTGTGGAATACTATATTTTCCAAAGATGGGCTAACCAATACTCGACATCCCACCTGGTCATCTCATCATGTGATAATCCTTCAACATCGGGTAAGGAAGGAACATAGGTTCCTTCTGCTTAAAAGTGGGTAGGCCTGTGACTTCCAAGATTAGACCATAAAAGGCAATATAGCTTCAGACTGGTTCTCAAGTTCTACCCTCTCTCTCTTCTTCCCTCCTTTTTTCCCCCTTTCTGTCTCTCAACACACAAGTCCCGAGCCAAAAGTAAAAAATCTTAGATACCTTAAACCTTAGATACCTTAAACACACTGTGCTAGAAAAGATCCCAGGGGAAAATTAAAAAAGAAATGGGCATATACCAAAAGATTTTGAGTCATCCAGCACAGGAGTACTCAAGCTAATGAAGTTATTGAGATGTCCTCTCTAAGAAAGATCTTTTTTGAAACAATTCTAGGCCCCAGTCTCCAAGTCAACCTAGGTAACAGCAAGTAGAACAAAGAAAAGTGAAATCTACCCATAGGGCATATTCATGACAAAAATACATTTAAACCATTGAGTTTTGTGGTTAATTTGTTATATGACCCTAGTAATAACCTTAAAATATAACAAGCTCAAAATTATAGAATATTTGAGATTTAGCAAATTTAAGAGTTGGGTGTAGGGTCCTCCCAGGTGGCGCAACAGGTTAAAGCACAGCACTAAAAAGCTAAAGGCCCTTCAGCATGCGTTCAATCCTTGCCCAGGAGGTGACCACATGGCATGGCAGACCTCTCCTGACCCTTCCATTGTTCCCCTCAGCAGTGTAGTTCGTCAATCTGCCTGTTCTGCTCCCCACTCTGTCTATGGTGAATCCTCTCACTGGCCCTGCACCTCTGGCCTGTACTCCAGTTCTATATGCACAAATAAATAAATTTTAAAAAATAAATAAAAAGAGTTGGGTGTAGTTGTTGGGCATTTTATAAAATGACTGATGATGTCCTCTGTAGAAGACTTAATGTTCTTTTCACAGTGATTAGTTTTTATAATTTTACCTATAAGTTGCTTAAACAACATCAGTGGAATATTTACCCCACTAAAATACTCATGTAAACTTCCAATAGGGTGAACACAAAATGTCATCTACTCTATTTTCAAAAGGGCAAATGTCTACTTCCCCCAAAGTATAACTACATGAAACTTGCATATTTATTGAAAATCTAATTTGGCATCAAAGGCCTTGAAAATGAAGGAACAAAGAACATACACTGGAACAAGGGAATCTTCTTCAATAAATGGTTATGGGAAAACTGTACTATAACATGCAAAAGAGTAAAACACCATATACAAAAATCAGCCCAAATATCTCTTCCAAAATATCTATTTATTACACAAGAAAAGATTAACCTTACAACAGGATAACCAGGCAGACACTACTTTAACTAGATGATCAGGAATGACATTATCATGTAACCTCCTGAAAGAATATACAGAGAAGGGCACAGCACTTCTGTGGTATTATTCCCCAAAAGCCGTAACTTAAATCTAATCATAAGGAACCCTACACAAACCAAATTGAGGGATATTTCACAAAATACTGACCAGTCATGAAGGAAAAAACTGAAGAACTGTCACAGACTAAGAAAATCAGGAGCCATAAAAAATAAATGTAGGGCCTTCCCTGGTGGCGCAGCGGGCTAAAGCACAGCACTAAGAAGCTTAAGCCACTTCCGCATGAGTTCGATTCCCGCCTGCCCTGGAGGAGATCCACATGGCGAGGCAGACCTCTCCTGGCCCGCCCGCTGCTCCCCTCAGCAGTGTACTTCATTAATTTGCCTGTTCTGCTCCCCACTCTGTCTCTGGTGAATCCTCTCACCCTCCGCATCTCTGGCCTGTACCCCAGTTCTGTATGAATAAATAAATAAATCTTTTTAAAAAAATAAATAAACAAATGTAAATCCTGGATTGGATCCTGGAACCGAAAAATGAAATTAGTGGAAAAACTGAAGAAATCCAAGTAATGCCTACAGGGCCCTCCCTGGTGGTGCAACAGACTAAAGAACAGCACTATGAAGCAATCTGCAGCCACTGCAGCATGAGCTTGATTCCCAGCCAGCCAGGGAGATGACCCACAAGGCATTGCAGACCTCTCCTGATACCCCTCCATTCCCCTCAACAGTGTAGTTCAGTCATTCTGCCTGTTCTACTACCCATTCTGTCTCTGGTGATGCTCTCACTACCACCACGCTCCCCACACATCTAGCCTGTACCCCATTTCTTGTATGCATAAATAAATAAATCTTAAAAAAAAAAATTCAAATAACGCTTACAGTTGGTTAAAAATATGTCAATGGTTGGGCCTCCCAAGTGGCAAAAGGGGTTAAGTCACAACACTGAGAAGCTATCAACAGCCACTGATGCATGACCTTGACTAGAGAACTGACCCACATGGCTCAGCAGATCTTTCCTGTCTCACCCACTGCGCCACCTCCCAGCAGTGCATTTCAGTCAATCCAACTTTTCCACTCCCAAAGGGCATACCTTTGGCCTACACCCTAGATCTTGTATGCATAAATAAATAAATCCTTAAAAAAAAAAAGAAAATAACAGTGAGCAATTAAAGTTTTACAGCATTTTTAGATAAACAAATATAGTCAATATAGAAAACACATTTAATGAATAAGTTAAGAACAAAACTAAAGCATACCTTATGTAACTCAGAAGATGAAGACTTTTTCCTTTTTCCTTCTGTGACAATCTCTATAAAGACATGAAAAAATTATCATTTAACATCTAAATAATATAAACAAATAAATCTTTTCAGTCATCCTTTAAACTCTTGTTTGATTTAGAATTTACACTGATATATTCTGCGGAATCATAAGAACTAAACACAAAGGTTAAAAAAAAACCCCTACAAGAACAGCAGAATCTCACAAAGTCTCCATTCAACAATATACTCATGGTAATATGTTTTTTTTAAAAAAGAGTTATTTATTCTTTCAGAACTGGTGTGCAAGCCAGAGGTTTGGTGGGTGAGAGGATTCACCAGAGACAGAGTGGGGAGCAAAATAACAATTTTTTAAAAAGAAACTTAGATCCAAGGGCTAAGTCACAAAAAGCCTACCATCCAGTAGGGAGTTTAAGAAATGCTGACTGAACCCAATAACCAAATTCTTTGGCGGTACTAGAGAAAGGCAAAACAGAAGGTAAGAGCGAGAAGTTGGAATATTCTACAAATACTTTTAGTTCTACTATAAGCTAAGTATGCAACTGGAAACAGCTGAACTCCCCATCAATATTTTTCAAAATTCCTATGAAGTTTTCTTTTATGACGTCTTTCAATTAGGAAATATTTTTTCAAAGGCCATCACTGTGCAAGGGGTGAATATAGTATAGTGAGTGAAAAAGCTTCCTGGAACTCATAGTGTATTGCAATACATATACATCACATCACATAATTCACAACAAAAATGGTAGCAATCCTTATGTATGTGGTCACCTACTTCAGATAAACACATCACTACAGTTCAGTAGGCACGGGAAAGGGCTAACTTTTTCATTAAATATTACTACAGTGATCTGATAATCAATTGGGGAAAAAATAAACCTTGACCCCTACCTCACACTACACACATTTAAAAATCAACCTGAATGGATCATAGGTTTAAATGTCAAAAATAGAACTACTAGAATAAAAAGGAAGGAAATAAACAAAGATTTCTCAAACAAGACACAAGTAGGAATAGCTATAAAGAGAAAGATTAATAAATTCAGAACTTAATAAATTAAGTTTATTTTTAATAAACTTAATTTAATAAAATTAAGAACTTCTATTTATCATATTTCATCACAAGAAAATAAGAAGGAAAGCCACAGATTGGAAGATTATGAAACATGTATTTTCATATAGCACTGTGACTGTTGATAATAGTACTGTCAATATCTCATCACCAAACTATATAAAGAACTTCTACAGGGGCCTCCCTCGTGGCCTAGAGGTTAAGTCTCAGTGCTGCTATCACCAATAAACCTGAGTTCAATACCTGGCCAGGGAGCTGACCCACATGGCACAGCAGACCTCTCCTGTCTCATCCATTGCTCCCCTTAGCAGTGTATTTCAATGGAGCTGCCTGGTCTGCTCCCCACTTTGTCTCTGGTGAATCCTTTCACACCACATCCCATCACCTCTGGCCTAGCCCCCAGTACTTCTACACAAATATAAATAAAACATTTTTAAAATAAGCACATTTTAAAAAGATAAATAAAATACTCTATTTAAGAGTCCTTAGTGTATTGGGCCTTCCCTTGTGGCAATCCTCCTCCCGCTCCTCTAGCTTGTCCCCTAAATCTTTTTTTAAAAAAGAGTCCTTAGTATATTATTATTAGAATATAGGAAAATAGTCTCTAATTATTCTCAATCTAAATATATAAGTTAAACAATTTTAAAATATGGTTTTTTTCTTAAGTAATTTATGGAATCATTTATTCACCTGTTTATCCCACAGATGTCTATTTAAGATAAAAGTAATTGCCATTGTTAGATGATTTACTAAGTACTTTCCACAAATTACTGCATTTAATCCTTACAAACGACTTTTAAGATCATTAATGATATTGTCTAGGTTTTACAGATGAAGAATTTAAGTTGAAGAATTCAAGTAACTTTCCCAACATCACAATGCTGATCCACCACTAGTTTGATTCCAGAGATGGCATTCTTATTTTTTAACAACAGATATTTCTTTTTTTTCCTTTTTTTTGTTTTTTAGATTTTATTTATTTATGCATACAGAACTGGGATGCAGGCCAGAGGTGCAGGGTCAGCAAGAGGATTCACCAGAAACAGAATGGGGAGCAGAACAGGGAGAGTGACAAAGTACAGTCCTGAGGGGAGCAGTGGGTAAGCCCACATCCTACACCATGTGGGTGCCATAGTTTGGCTTAGCTTTACAGTGGAGCACTTCCAAGAGAGGGCTGAGATGGCCCTTCTCTTACTTATAAAATCCTGCACCACCAGAGAGAGCCCACATGGCATTCTTAACCAGTACATGGCATGCTGGATGCTACAGGGATAGAAGATGAGTAAGACAGTCCCTATCACAGATTAGTAGCAGTTAATAATGGCAATAGATATTATGCACTTAATAACAGCAGAGATTAAAACAATTCAGCAAGCTAGAATATATAATATAATTTGAGAAATATCATGTAAAAGGCACAAAATTCCAAATTCAGAGAGGTACTTAATTTAAATTTGAGTTAAATAGGATATAGTTCTTATTGAACTGGGCTGTGAAGTAAGTTTTAATAAGTAAATTTTAGATAGCAGTAACATGTAAAAGATCAGTGGGAGGTAGAGCCAAGAGCTGAATTATCAATATAGGCATATGTAAACCAGGATGAAGCAGTCTACTTTAGTTAGCTTCCTAAATTATTGAAGACCATATGAATTATCCATGTGGGAGGTAGGTTTAAGACAGCACCATTTATAATTAAAGTTTCAGTCCAGACAGCCGGAGCTATTCAATCCTATCCAAAACCCATTCCCTGGATTTTCAAGTCCTTCTAATATACTTCCTAATCCTCTGCTTTCATCATCATGTTGGGAATCACATTCACCGCTCCAGAGGTCAATTTTTACACCCTACAACCTTGCCAGTTTCATCTCTTAATTCAACTCTACCCTTTAATCTAGTGTAATCCACCCTAGCCCACAAAATTCCTTTCCAGATTCAGTAGTTTATTGAAATCCTGAATCTCTTCCTTGAACATTGCCCTCCACCTTAATCTGAATGAATCCTAGCTTTCTACTGATGACACTACTTTTGAGACTCTCAAGAAGTTTCTTCTCCTACTCATAAAACCAGGAGCAGATACTCCTTCTCAAAGACAAATAGCTAGTGGTATCACTAATACTACAATATAGTGAAATAAACAATCAGTAAATCCAAACCAAAAGCAAACCCTAGAAACTAAGGCTACAAGATGGAGCCGGAGAAGGGAAGGGACCATAAGGGGGTAGAGAGCACAGTGGACTATAGCAGAGGACTACGGGATTCTTGGTGGAGGGTGTGGAGTGGTAACAACACCTGAAGAGGGGGATTTTATACCTCTAAATCATACACAATGTTACAAACCAATGTTATCTCAATAAAAATTTTAAAATAATCCCTTCACACTACCTTACTTCCAATTAATACTGTATCTTTATTGGAGTAATTCTTCCTTTTAAGATCCAATAAATTGGGGGCCTCCTTGGTGGTGTAGGGGTTAAAGTCTCAGCACTTTCAAGCTATCACTAGCCATTGCATCAGGAGTTCAATCCTCTGCCAGGGAGGTGACCCACATGGCACAGCAGACCTCTCCCATCTCCCCTACTGCTCCCCTCAGCAGTGTATTTCAGTTTGTCTGCCTGTTCTGCTCCCTACTCCATATCTGGTGAAATCCTCTCACCCCCTGGACCTCTGGCCTAGTCCCCAGTTCTTGTATGTATAATTAAAATCTTTAAAAAACAAAGAACAAAAGTTCAATAAATTGGATATACTACCACCCCATATTTGTGATTGCCTTACACTAACACGAAACCCTCACCAATTCTCTGCATCTCAATTCAGTTATCCTCTCTATCACTAACAGTTACCATCATTCCAAAGCACTAAAACTTCGACAAATTAATTCACTGATTACTGTGGAGTCATTTACTTTAACTCAATAAAGTTCAACACATATTCATGAATGGACTTAAGAAACAGTGTTACATTTCTCCAGTTTTCAAATATGGGATTTTTTCAATCTAACAGAAGTGTCCCTCCTCCACACTTCTTATTTCTTCACTCACTCTGAACCAATATTTTTGTCTCCACCTCTAGCCAGACCCTTTAAATCTTAAGTGAAGGGCCTCCCTGTTGGTGCAGGGGTTAAAGTCTCAGTGCTATCAAGCTATTGCCAGCCACTTCAACATGTGCTCCATGAGTCTAGACAATGGTGAGTCCTCTTACCCCACTCCTACCCCACACCTCTGGCCTACACTTCAGTTCTTATATAAATAAATAAAATAAATCTTTAAATAAATAAATCCTAAGTAAAATCAATTTCTTTCTTTTTTTTTTTTCAAATTTTTGGACACCTTAGCACTATTAAAGAAAGTCACATAAGTATAATGACAAATATTACTGCTACAAACTCATGCTTAACAATGAATGACTTTCAAAAGTATTAATAGTTCTGTTTCCTTATCCCTCCATAACTGACCTCCTAAGGTATTTTGAGTTCCCAACACCAAGTGAAAGTCTATCTCAAAAGGTGCTTTAAGTAAAAGCAGAAGGAGAAAGTCCAATACCATGTATTTTACTTATTTGCAATATAGAGGGGAAAAAGGGAACAGAAAAAACCAAAACCCTAGAAATCTGACTATAGAATTGAGGCTACTAGAGGGAGAAGGTATGAGTGGAGTAAAAGGGAGAGAGGAATCCACTGGATTATAGTGGAGGACCACCGGTGACTTGATGGTGGGTAGAGTGAGATAAAATGTATCTGAAGATATGTCAACCTATTACCTCTAAATCATACAGTGTTGTAAGCCAATGTTACCTCAATAAAAAATACCAAAAACAAAGATGCTTTTCACCTTACATTTCACTTAGAAGCAACAACTGCATTAACTTCTTAATTCATTTCTACCTTCATCCATCTCACTGTGAATTGTCTTTTGATTTCATCCTTTACATTACTTCTGGGACCTCACTCCAATTCTTTCTTACTTAATATCCTTTCTACTTACTGACCCCCTTTCTACTTCTTACCAGCCTGAATTAAGTCCCTGGTGGTCTTAAAGAAAAAAAGGAAAACAAACTTCTACCTGATTTCCTACTGGAGAAAAGGAAAATCTGGGTTTCGTCCCTACTACTCTACTAAAACCACTGTTACCACTGGTAAAAGTGACCTGCTAATTGTCAGATCCAATAGCCTAGTATTTACTTAATCTCTCCAATTTACACTGCTTTTCATTCTTTTTCCTTGCTTCCCAAATCTGCCATGTTTCTAACTAGCCTGTTTGTCAATCTCTCTTCGTACTTCGAAATTAAACATATTTTATTCAAGAGACTTCTTACTCTATATTCTTTCTATAAGTAATTCTGTCCATTCCAGTGGCGTCAGTATTTCTACAGATGATATGATTTTACCATGATTAGCTGTTGATTCTGCTCTGACTTACATTGTGGAACATTATATATATAATGCAACCATACAGACATCACCTAAGTCTACTGGATAAAAGAAGGGTGTATCATCAAGGAACACAAGTTTGTTAAGATGAAACTGGGGAAAGGGGTAATAATTTCAAAATTAGGCAAATATGAGAAATACTGCATACCCAGTCACTCTTTTGCAAAGCAAAGACTGAAAAATGCTACAATAACTAAAATTTTCTGATAACTGGATATCACTTATTTGTCCATGAAAACTTTTTTCAACAGTAAACAAGGTTCAGTAAACAAGGTTCAAATTACATATTTGCAGTCAGAAAGACCAGATTTTGAATCTTGACTCTGCTTCTTAGTTAACTTGACTACCCTTCTTTAATCCCAGTTTCCTCATCTGTAAATCAGAAATAATAACCATGCCATAAGGTTATTAAGTTAATAAAATTCTTAACACAAATTATTTGTTTGTATAATTCTGTGTCAAAGTACTTAGTAAATATTTATCCTCAGCTCTAGAAAGGCCTAGACCTCCAACAAATTGCCTGAAGCAACTAGTCAAAAGCCTGATATTAATGAAGCTTCCTATTTTAATTCAAAAATTCATTTGAAACTTACGAGTTATGACTCTAATATAACTGTTAAACTTTCATGATCATTCTCCCTTGCTCCCATACATCTAATTATTATTTCATTCAATTGTTAGTGGACTTCTCCTAGCGCCATTATTTTCTTTTTAAAGATTTATTTATTTATGCATACAAGTACTGGGGTGTGCGCCAGTGGTGGGGTAGAGGGATGCTAAGGATTCTCCAGAGACAGAGTACAGAGCAGAACAGACAGATTTACTGAAATACACTGCTGCGGGAAGCAGCAGGCAAGGCAAAACAGGTCTGCTGGGCCATATGGGTTAGCTCCCTGGCTAGGAACCAACTCATGCTACAGTGACTTGGCAACAGCTTGATAGCACTGCCTTTAACTAAACCTGAGCCACCAGGGAGGCTCAGTGCCAATATTTTTTTAATCTGTATCTCCATCTAATTTACTGCTTTTGATGTGCAACAGCACATTAACCTGGAAATAAGATATTCATATTAAATGAAGTTATAAGTAATTTGAAAATACAAATTTCAATGTATTCTGAAAAAAGACTTAAGCGTCTCATGAATAAGTTTTGGCACAAAAACCTTGTAATTCTTCTTCTCACTGCAGAAATGTTTTCTGCTTAATTACTGATTCATGGCCATATTTCAGAAAAGTAATCAGTCTTTGTAGTTCTACTTGGGAATGTTTTCTCTTAACTAAAAATGTATTAATTCACTTAAAAATAAATACATTACTAAATCCTTTTTTTATGAAAAACTGTATTTTCAAAAAATACTGAGAAGAATGGCATTATTTTACATATTTGCAAAGTCTTTAATGTCTTTAATGTAAAAGACAGTTGAGTACTGGGGCCTTCCTGGTGACATAGGGGTTAAAAGTCTTAGCGCCAAAAAATATCACTACTGGCAATATAAATTCAACTCCCACCAAGGAATTAGCCCACATGGCTCAGCAGACTTCTCCTATCTCCTCCGCGTGTTCCCCTCAACAGTGTATTTCAGTAGGTCCACCTGTTCTGCTCCCCACTCTGTCTCTGGTGAATCCTCTTACCTCACCCCCCAACCTGCATCTCTGGTTTACACCCTACTTCTTCTCTGGTTTAAACCCTACGTCTTTTATGCATAAATAAAAATAAGTCCTTTTTTTAAAAAAGACAGTTGATTTCCCCTATCATCTTCTACATTCAATTTGTTATAACACATGTCATTTGGCCTCTAGAAAATTCTATTATATACATATGGGAGAAAAAGAAAAAACAATTATGTCTTGAAATGATTAATACAGTTTCGACTTCCCAGACCTAAAAAGGTCTCAGAGAATCTGGAGGCCCTGGACCTTGAAACCAGTGACTGAATCAGATGTAGCCATTCTGGAAGCCATCTCACACCTACAGTTATATGAATTTATAAATACTTGTAGTTTAGATAAGACAGCTGGAATTGGGTGTCTGCTACTAGCAACAAAAAGAATTGCGAGAAATACACTATGTGATTCTTCATAATTGTTGCTTGTTTAGGAGGAAGTTTAAGGAAAACTAGTGCAGAAAATTTCTCTTAAATTTTAAAGTAAACTTTATGTATTGTTTTTCTCTTCCTACTGATATCTCCAGTCCAACTATTTCTAATTTAGAATGCTTCCTGTTTTATTAATCAAATTCCTCTGTTTAAAGACTTATGAAATTCCAGTGACCATAAATTTTACTTCTAATCATGTGAGTTCCAGTTAGCAACCACTCTTAATGAAATGGAAACTTTATACATATAAATATCATGCAAGTTCCAGAATCCCTTTAAACTTATTGATCATTTATTTGCTTTACACCTGAGAATTTATTTGGGAAAATTAAATAAAGAGTACTGAGTCATCCTTCAAAGTCAATGTTCATCTCTTAAAATCAAACTGAGAACAGCTAGGCAATAGTATTAAAAATGGTTATTTATATATTAACAATAATAACTTTTCAGAAAGGGCAATTCCAAAAGGGAAGTCACCAGGAAAAAAAAAACGACTTTTGGAGTTAACAGTTTATTTTCAAAATTTACTTCCCACAACTACTAGCATCAATTGAACTGGAATAAATTTGTTTAACCAGGTAATAAGGATAGTCGGGGTTTGTTGAAGAACAAGGGTAACATTGTTCCTCCCCCCACCCCCCCAAAAATGGATTAAGCTTTTTTTGGAAAAAAGACTGCATCTAAAACTGAAGCATGATTTCTCCTAACATTTCAGCATTAGGAAGCACCAAAACTACACTACATAAACAATGTGCATTTTCGTCACTTGTCAATTATATTTTTTTTTTTTAAAGATTTATTTATTTGTGCATACAGAACTGGGATACAGGCCAGAGGCTCAGGGGCGGTGAGAGGCTTCACCAGAGACAGAGTGGGGAACAGAACAGGCAGATCAACGAAGTACACTGCTGAGGGGAGCAGCGGGCGGGTCAGGAGAGGTCTGCCACGCCATGTGGTCTCCTCCGGGGCAGGCGGGAATCGAACTCATGCGGAAGCGGCTTT
Organism: Condylura cristata; assembly: GCF_000260355.1. Classification (NCBI taxonomy): domain Eukaryota; kingdom Metazoa; phylum Chordata; class Mammalia; order Eulipotyphla; family Talpidae; genus Condylura; species Condylura cristata. The sequence continues at coordinate 46,993,875 of NW_004567104.1, read as the reverse complement.
AGATTCTCAGTGCTGTGCTTTAACCCGCTGCGCCACCAGGGAGGGCCAATTATATTTTTTAAGGGAGAAATGTACACGAAAACACTGAACTATTGGAAGCATGTACACATACATATATTATCAAAGGTAGTAATATCTCTAGAATACACACACACACACACATACACACACACACAGTGGTTGCAACTGCTTCAAGCTAAGTTCCAGAAATAGTGTTCACTATCTTTTGCAGTTAAGTCCAAAGGCAGTTTGAGATGCCACAAGGGCATTCCTAATTAAATTGGAACTATTAAGACTGGGGGGAAAGAGGCACAATAAGAAATAAGAGCATGAAGCCTAACAATTGATTCATTGGGTGTTGTTTGTGTACTTTACTGTAAGCTTATTAAAGACACAGTCTTCTTTATCTCCTTTGGTAGCACTACAGGATTTAACACAATGAACTGAGGTATCTTTGATGGATGAGACGTTTGACAGAAACGTGTTGACAGGGACGATCTCTATCATAAGTCTTGTAACTCCACTGTTGTGGTTCCAAGATGTAGTACTTAAAACCAAACATAGTTACATAAAGCAATTTCAAAAAGAAAAATACGCTGAGAATAAACACACAATGAAAGCAAAGCTTCAAATCTTTAGCTCGGCTTTAGCCACTTTTGGAAGAAGCAGAAAGAAACTGAAAAAGAAAAAGGTTATTAAGCGGGGATGTTCAAAAGAACCTGACAACTTGCACGGTTAAGGAGAAATGGCAATTAGCAAGTCCCGCCTTTCCTTCTTTGTAGCCACTTCTACCTGCCCGGGGTTAGTGGGGGCGGTAGAGAAAGAGGCAACAACAAGAATAAAAGGAATAGAGGAAAGGGGTCAGACGCCGAGGAGCTGGAAATGAAACTGGGACATTGGTGGAATTACGAGGAAGGCGTGGCAGGAGAACAGCAAACCAACCGGGAAGATGCGTGGGCTGTGAGACTCAGGCAGGGTGTTCGCGGGAGGAGGGAAAAAATGAAAAGGGTGTTGGGGTGAAGAGCGTCCAAAGCTCGGATGACAGCTCACATCGGGTCTTCCACTCGCGGGGCCGGAGGAACCCGGGAGTCTTCTATTGTGCGCGCCCCTCCGCCCCCTCCCGCCCCCTAACCCCCGTCACTCCCGCCCGAAACGGGGCAGGAGCCCTGGCAGCTCCGGGCCGCACACCCGTCACCGCTGGTGCCATCTACTTGCCCAAGGTAGGAGACCACAGGCTCAGCCCTCCTCCGACCCTTCCTCACCGGATGAAGACCGCCGTCGCCCAGGCTTCCCCTTGTCCATCTTCTCTAGCTGCTGGAGTCGCAGTTGCAGTCGCTGTCACCTCAAGACCCCTCAGGCTAGAGAAGGGAGGGGGAGGGGAAGAAAAAGCCAGGAAAGTGAGAAGCGCGCTTGCGCAAGAGCCGTCGCCTGCCCCCAGACCGGAAATCAGCTGCCCCTCCCACCACCATCGGAAATCACTTCCTGGGACGTGTTTTTTCTGCCCGCTGCCACCTAGCACACCTCAAGTCTTTTTTTAGACGCGTGTTTTTCTATATTTCTGTACCTTTGGATAGTAAAGCTGGGTGCGAGGTTTTAGCCCGCGATCTCCAAAAGCTTCGTTGAGTTTGAAGACAAAGTTGATTAGAAATTAAAGAGAAGAAACTAGGAATTTCTCCAGGTCACGAGATCCCTAAAGGTGGCCTCGGAAATATGAGCGTAAATGTTAGTAGTCCTTGTGCGTTATTCCTTTTCTCACGGCCTCGCCTATGTTTTTGTCCTCAGATCGCTTCTTCAAACGCAGAATCAAAGAAGCTGGCAAAATTTGTAATAGCCTTGCTATCGGTTTAGCAGTGGAGGTGGACATAAATTAGGTCAGGCGAAGAAAATATGTCTGAGTAATAGAATCTTTTTAAATTTTAAGCTCAACATTTTAAGTGTTGGGAGGGTCGCGAGAGGAAACAATAAGCTCTAACTCCTTCTTTGACAATATAAAATGCTGAGATGGTGATGAAAGTGGGTGCGTGGAAACAGTTCATTCGACTCGGTCTCTAGGACTTTTGGAATGATCGTGTTGAAGCCCTTTCAAATGGCCCATCAACTGCGAAAACTGCCCTATTCTAGTCCATAATATTCATATTTGAATAATTTTAAATGTGTAAGCTTTATTCAAAGTAAGTCCAGCAAAATTTAGCAGAGCGCTGTAGTCAGAGGCAAAACGATATTGGAACGTTCCAAGCGAGACTACACCGACAGATGAGTTGAATATTAGTCCCTACCTTGCACCCCAATTTACCTGGGCCAATGGAGGCACTTCCCCTAACTCACCACTAGAGCCCAGTCTGGTACTTGTTGTGTGTCTAAATTGCTGTGTGGGCTGTGCTCCAACAGATAGTGAGTAAGCCTCCAGATGTTAAGGGCTATTGGGCTGGGCGCAGTTTTACAAGGAAGGAATGGCTCAAAAAGCAGAGCTTGACAGAGATTGACATTCACTACCATGAGGCTATAGTTTCTGTTTAACAAAAACGTTTGCTGGAAAATATATGAAGTCTAAGATTCCTTACAAATCAACTTAAATTGAATAATTTAGTTCAAGACTCAAATCAACATAATTCATTAGCCAATATATATATAAGAAAATTAGCTGCAAAAGATGGAAAGGAAGGTAAGAGATGGGAATATTAAAAACTAAATGTAGGGCCCTCCCTGGTGGAGCAGCGGGTTAAAACACAGCACTAAGAAGCTAAAGCCAAAGCCACTTCAGCCTGAGATCAATCCCCAACAGCCCCGGAGGTGATCCACAGGGCGCTGCAGACCTCTCCTGACCCGCCCGCTCAAAACGGTCCCCTCAAAATGGTCTTCATCAGTCGGCCTGTTCTGCTCCCTACTGTATCTGGTGAATCCTCTCACCGCCCCTGCCCTTCTGGCCTGTACCCCAGTTCTGTAATGCATAAATAAATGTTAAAAAAAAAAATGGTAAGTGTAAATAGGCTGAATCCACTTCAGCTGAATTAAAAGTTTCATAAAATTAAGTATTTTTAAAGATTAACAGTAGAAGTTAATGAATGGGAAGTTAAAAGTATTCAGCGGTGCAGACAGAACATTTAAACTTGCCACTGAAGTAAGTATAACATGTCTGCTATTAGTGAGGTAGTGTTTCTTTGAACTGGAGCTTGTTAACTATACCTCAGACATAAAACTAAAAAATTTTGTTCCTACTTCTTAGAGTTTGTTATCATCTCACTTTGTTTTTTTATGAAAGACTATTGAACGATTAGCTATTGTTTTATAGTGTTTGATGAACTGATTAGCTATTGTTTTATAGTGTTTGATGATGCTCAGATGAAAGCTCACTGTTTGAAAAATAATATCAAAAAAAGGTAAATGATTTGTTTAATATGCTGGGGATAAAGACATTCTATGTAGATTTAGCTCACACTGTATAGAGGTTAAAATCATGTGCACTGGGCCCTGCCAGTGGTGAAGTGTGTTAAAAGCACAGCACTAGAAAGCTAGTCACAGCCACCTTAACACTAGTTTGATCCCAGGCCAGGGAGGTGACCCACATGATGCAGCAGACCTCTCTTGACCTGCCCACTGCTCCCCTCAGCAGTGTACTTCGTTGATCTGCCTGTTCTGCTCCCCACTCTGTACCTAGTGAATCCTCTCTGCCTGTACCCCAGTTCTGTATGTATAAATAATAAGTCTTTAAAAAAAAATCATGTGCACTGAAACTTAACTACATATAAAGGTGTGATGGGATAGTCCTGAAATTTATATAGTAGTGCAAATTAATGAAAAATCAATAACCTTTTAATTAAACATAATGAATATAAAATTATTTGAGATGATAAATTCTGCAGCTCTATAGTTTATAAGAAGAGATGAGGATGGAATGGTTTGATATTAATGGATATGGTTCTTACTGAATGTTAAATAGCATTTAAGTTTAGGTTTTCATTGGGCTCTCCCCGGTGGTACAAGGGGTCAAAGCACAGCACTATGTAGCATGAGTTTGATCCCCAGCCAGGGAAGTGACCCACATGGCACAATAGACCCCTCCTGTCTCACTGGTTGCTCCCTTCAGTTGTCTTGCATCAATCCACCTGTTCTGTTCTCCACTCTGTCTCTGGTAAATCCTCTTATTCCCTACACCTCTGGCTTATACCCCAGTTCATGTATGCATAAATAAATAAAATCTTAAAAAAAAATAAATTAGGGCCCTCCCTGGTTGTGCAGCAGGTTAAAGTACAGCACTAAGAAGCTAAAGCCACTTCAACATGAGTTCAATCCCCGCCCCAGGGAGGTGATCCACATAGCCCAGGAGACCCCTCCTGACCTGCCTGCTGCTCCCCTCAGCAGTGTACTTCATCAATTGGCCTCTTCTGCTCCCCACTCTGTCTTTGGTGAATCCTCTCACCGCCTCTGCATCCAGTTCTGTATGCATAAATAAATAAATCTTTTAAGATAAAATAGGTATTCATTGTATTTTTGTTATAAGCAGTGGGTATGGTTTAACAATTTCAAGACATAATGACAATGTAAAATTAGTGAAACTTTTATATTGCCCCTCGATTAACAATTTCTTTGAAGAGATCTTAATGAAATATGCAAAAAGCCCTTTTTCATCACTAATCCATAGACTTTACAATATGAATGTAAATAGCTTTGAATCAACACTGGGAACATCTTCATAAACTATTTTTTTTTTAATTTTTTTTTTATTTATGTATACAAGAACTGGGGTGTTACAACTGAGATGAAAAAGCATACATTGTACAAAAAATGAAGAATGATGTAAAATAAATAAAATAGCATACAGATGACTTTGCACTAATAATGAAACCATGACTTTAAAAAATAAAAACTCCATTTTAAGTATCACTTAAATAAAAGAATAAAAAAAGTATAGCTCCTAAGTGCTGCACACTTGGGAGTTAAAAACCATAAAGAAACCCAAAGTAACTATTTCTATAAAAATCCAGAAAGTGCCAGGGCCCTCCCTGGCGATGAAATGGGTTAAAACACAGCATAATGGGGCTGTCTGTAGCCTCTGCAGCTCAAATTCAATCCCTGACCAGGAGGGTGACCCACATGGCAGGGCGGAGTCTACTGTCTCACCAATCTCCTAGTTCACACACTGGTCCCCCTCAGGAATGTATTTCAGTAGCTAGATACAGCTGTTCTGCTCCCCTATTTGTCTGTGGTGAATCCTCTCACCTACTAAGCCTCTGGCCTACATCCCAGGTTTGTTTTTTTTTTCTACAACAAAAAGAAAAAAATATATTGGTAATTGAATGTGGTTATTGTTCTCATTCATTAAAGGGCATGAAGGTTTATGAGTCATTTTCCAATACTGGACTAAACACTCAATGAGAAAAGAAAACATGTTTGCAAATTTGCTATAGGACATTTCCATTTAATTGGAAATCTCCTAACTTGTTTTTTAATGTTTCTTCAACAGCAGTGGTTTAATAACTTTGAAGTGCAGCCAGAAAAACTGGAGGTCCTGTTTAAACAAAGATAGTTGGGTATCACCCCAGAATTTCTGACTTAGTAAAATTAGTAGAGGAAACCTAAAAACTTGATTTCTACCTCCCAAATGATTATGTGCTGTTGGTCTGGGGCTGACACTTTGAGAATCGTTAAAAAGACTAGATGACTGAAGAGGTAACAAATTTAAATATGCCTCAGGTGAGGTGAAAGTTATGTTGCCCATAGTCCCCCTCACAGGAAAGTAACAAAAGGTTTTTACTGGGTAAGCCTGTATTTTATGAACCCAAAGACACAATGAGGTGACATATTTACCTTTTCCTCCTGAAGTAAAAGAACAATATGCCTCATTTTTCAAGACCCATCATTCCAATTGTCATCCACATAAAACAAGACAATTCTTTAATATGTGATGTAATTCTTCCTGTTGAAAATAAAGGAAGAGACTCCCCTCTTCCCATTTCTTTAAGAATTTCTTTCCTTTTCCTAATCCAATATATGTAAATCTTTCAAATAGCTAAATAAAGCTCTTTCCAGTCTCACAACTTACAAATGTTTCTTCTAGGGCTGGGCAGCCATTATTTTTTAAATATAAACATCAAGGGAGAAACCTCCCCTATTTTAAGGTTCCTATGGAAAGACTAGGTACCTAATTTTGTAGATGACTTGCTCCAATTTCCAAAGCTGCCTCTTGTCATAAAGATAAGAATTTTGTTTCTTCTCTGAATAAAGCCAGTTAACTAACAATGGCCTCCCCAATTACCATGGTAAAGGCAAACTCCAAACTCCCCCCCATCCCCCCATTCATCAGCACTTGGCAAGTTTATTGAAAAAAGGAGAACAAGAAAAGAAATACCACATAGACACAGGCAAGATAGGGTCAACTTATGTATAATAAAAGATACTGTCCAGTTTTCTTACTTGGGAGTCATTGTTTATCTTTTAAAAAAAGATTTATTTGGCCCTCCCTGGTGGCGCAGCGGGTTAAAGCACTGCACTGAGAAACTAAAGCCACTTCCGCATGAGTTCGATCCCCGCCTGCCCCGGAGGTGACCACATGGCGTGGCAGACCTCTCCTGACCCTCCCGCTGCTCCCCTCAGCAGTGTACTTCATCGATCTGCCTGTTCTGCTTCCCGCTCTGTCTCTGGTGAATCCTCTGACCCTCCGTATCTCTGGCCTGTACCCCAGTTCTGTATGAATAAATAAATAAATCTTTAAAAAAAAAAGATTTATTTTACTTATTTATACATACAAGAGTTAGGGTGCAGGCTAGAAGTGTAGGGGTATTGAGGGGTGGAGGGAGTGAGAGGATTCACCAGAAAGAGTGGAGAGCCAAACAGGCAGATTGACTGAAATCCACTGCTGAGGGGAGCAGTGGGCAAAACAGGAGAGGTCTGCTGCACCTTGTGGGTCACTCCCCCGCCCCCCATTGATCTCTTGTAGTGGCTGCCATAGGCTTCATAGTGCTGAGAGTTAACCCCTATGCCATCGGGGATGCCCATATTATTGTTTATATTTAAAACATGAGTAATGGGTTGTATTTGCTTGGCTACATAAAGAAGTGACATAAAGACCTTCATGCTTATTGCAACATTATTTTACAATAGCTGAGAGCTGTAAACAACTTAAGTGGCCATCAGCAGATGATTGATAAAAGAAGATCTACAATGGGATACAATCTACAATGGGATAGCACTCATCTATTAAAAAAAAGATAATATACTACCTTTTGTAACAACATAGATGAACATAGAGTATTACATTTAGTGAAATAAGTCAGATGAAGAAAGACACTCTGAGAATTCACTTGTGTGATATACATAGAAAACAAACAGATGTACTAAATTAAACAAAAATCACCTTTTTGAAGATAAGATCAATTAGTGTTTTCCAGAAAGAAGGGGGGTGGCAGGCAAACGGGATCAAAGGGCTTGCTTCAGTGTGGCAAAGGACACAATTTGTCTTAGTGGTGAACTTAATGCAGTACATACATAAACACTTTAATTTTTAATGATGAGCACCTGAAACATATTGCTATATAATGCCTTTCTTCAATTTAAAAAAATTAAAAATAAGTAAATAAAATTGAAACAAACAACGCAGCATTCACCACTCATTAGTGAGTGGGATTTCCATTATTGTATTTATTCCATTCTTGACCCGATCCAGTAAGCATCCAAGAAAATGTAAACGATGCAGTCCTCACATTCAGTAAAGTTCATTCCCAGAATTTTAATTAAGAAAGAACAATTAGGGCCCTCCCTGGTGGCACAAGGGATTAAAGTGCAGCACTGTGAAGCTATCTGCAGCCACTGCAGCATGAGTTTGATCCCCAGCCGGGGAGGTGACCCACATGGTGCAGCAGACCTCTCCTGTCTCCCTTGCTGTACCTCTCAGCAGTGTATTTCAGTACATCTGACTGTCACCCCCGCCCCATCCCAGCATCTCTGACTTGTACCCCAGTTCTTATGTGCATAAATAAATAAAGAGGGGGGAGAACCACAAGGGGCTCTGTTATGCTTCTTCCATTCTCTCTTGACAACGCAAAAGAAAAAACAGATAAGGAAAACAAAGACATTCTTTGGAAGGAAAAAAAAGATCAATAATCAAGAGCACTCAAACCAAACTGATGAAAACCAGCATCAATGTACTCAAAATACTCATTTCCTGGCCATTATTTCCTGCCAATTTTCATTTCAGAAGAGGGAGAAATGTCTCACCACTCTCACTTCATCAAGCCCTTGCAGCTAGAGATCCAGGAGGCTAACACGGTGAAATCTTGACTCTTTGCCAGCTATTTTCAGAGGTCCCAGAGTCTTTTCAGCAGCAACTGTCCAGTAGCAAGCAATATCCAGCCCATGAAGTCGTCTTTCATGGCCATCAAGCTGTCAGGGAAGAAGGATATTAACAGAGTATAAAGGAAAAATTTTCTCTCTTCGGCAGCCAACTGAATAGACCCTAGAGGGGATATAATTTGACTGACCTGAAGGATGAGCAAAGCCAAAATACCTAAAATTACCTCATCCCATCTACTCCTTTCCCCATTTGCTGTGTATCTTCAACTACACAGATGTTCACACCCTTAAGTCTCCATTGGTTACCAACTTCTATCCATTTTACCCCTTAAATACATTCCAAATTTTCCCCTTTATTTTATTTCTAGTGCCTCTACTCTGGCTCAAGCCACTATCATCACTTCCTTGATTGACTAAGTTAATAGTTACTGTGTTCCCAATATATGCTAGGTATTGGTTTAGATGAAGAGGATATGCCACCCCCAAGTATGTCACTCTGGCTCATGGATTTTTTTTAAAGATTTATTTTATTTATCTATGAATACATGAGCTGGGGTGTAGGCCAGAGGAGGTAGGATGAGAGGATTCACCAGAGACAAAGTGGGGAGCAGAACAGGCAAATATACGGAAATACATTGCTGAAGGGAGCAGTGGTTGTGGCAGAAGTCTTGTGCTATGTGGGTTAGCTCCCTGGCCAGGATCAAACTTCTACTGCAGTGGTGGCAAATAGCTTCATCGTGCTGAGACAATCCCTTGAGCCACCAGAGGCCTAGGCTTAAAAATTATTTTGTAGAAAGGCATTGCACACCTGAAATCCCTATCTGCCTAAAAGCAGAACTTTTCAAAAGTACTTGCTTGTCTTAAGTTTTCTCCCAGGAAGCAAAAGTAATTTTCCCTTCTCAAAGTGGAAGTCAGAAATGCACCCAAACAAACATTATCACTTCTATTCTACTAATAGTCTATTTATATTTCAAAAAAGTCATTTGCTTTTCCTTAAGTTCCTTGTACTACTTAAGGGTGTTCCTTAAGTAACACCCTCTTGGTGTTACTCCTCTGAGTAGTGACCATGCTGTACATATGAACCACATGCTAATAAACTTTTTCTTTTGCTAATCTGTCTTTTGTCAGTACAATTTATAGGGCCCCAGAACCCCCAGACCGGCCTGCTCTAAATAGGTTCAGCCATTTCTTGCATCAAGAGAACACATTGAAAGGAACTTTAACACTATTCGTGTGCAATACAGAAAAGACAGTATAGTTTCTAAATCAGACATCCAGGGTCCTCCCTTGTGGCACAACAGATTATAAAACTCAGCATTCAGGAAGCTGTCCCCAGCCATTGCAGCATGAGTTCAATCCCCAGCCAGCATGGTATGGCAGACCTCTCCTGACCTGCCTACTGCTCTCCACAGCAGTGTTTTTCAGTGAATCTGCCTGTTCTGCTTCCCACTCTGTCTCTGGTGGGTCCCCTCACCTCCGGCCTGTACCCCAGTTCTTGCATGCATGGATAAATAAATCTTTAAATAAATAAATAAATCAGACAACCAAAGTTACCCATCCCCTTGTGGGTATGTCCACCCAAACGGGATTGGCCCAAAGCAAGGCCAAAGTCTGCCACAAGGCTAAAGCAGCTTCCAATAGGGACCCATAGAAAAGGGTCAGAAATGGCCAGACAAGACTAGGAGGAAAAGAGCAAAATCAAAATCAAGATAAAAGCTGCCATTGGTAATCTTCCCAGTGTCTTTCACCTGCATTTGTTTCAATTCACCCAGGCCCAAGAAACAACATAAGCTTCTTCATGTGTCTCTCTGCTCCATCTGCCTCTCTTCAGGTCTCTTTCTGGCTCTCCATCCTGCTACCTTTTTCCATCTCCTTTCCAGATTCTTCTCCCTGCTCAGCTCCACCCTCCTTTGGGTAGGGCATGGAAGTTGGAACCTTATCTTTTCCTGGGGGACCACCCTGTTTCATCAATAGAAAATTCATAAGTAAAAAGAAAACTACATTGAGTTATATCCCTTTAAGGTCAAGAACAAGAAAAGGACAACCTATAATACTGACACTATTTTAAAAATTATTTTATAATACTTATTTTTAACATTTCTCTTTCTGTTTCAATTTGCTCCGTCAAAATAATGCTCTCCCAAAAGACGAATTTTGTTTTTTTCTGATTCTGTCTCTCAATGTCTCTGATCACTCTGTCATGAAGTCTCTGCTGGTCAGCAGCTGGTTAGATGCATGTGGGGCATGGTGGCAGTCATCATCAGTGCCTGGAGGTTGAGCACCACCTTCTAGTGACCTGATATCCTTGTGCTGGCACCCTAAAGTTCCTTACTTTTGAATTTAGATTATTTGATTTCTGTTGTCGTTGTGCTGTAGGAATTCTTTGTATAATCTGGATATTAATCTCTTACTATAGGTGTGATTTGTGAATATTTCCCCTAATGGCTCTTATTTATCTTTTAAACATTTCGTGTCCTTGTCCTTTGCACAGTTTTTAAAATTTTTAAGTCAAATTTTTGTTACCAATTTTAAAGTCAGAGTGCTTAAGTTTTGTCTATGTTTCCTTCTAGAAGTTTTATAGTTTCACTCTTATATTTAGGTCTGAGTTAATTTTCACTTGTGGTCTTAAGGGTCCACCTTTGTTAAGCATCATTCCTTGAAAAACTGTCCCTCCCCAACGAATAATGTACCTTGATTTAACAACAATAACTAAAACACTTGAAAACACCGTGCTGCTTAAACAGCTGCGGGCTCGATTTTGATCCAAAGGCCATCAATTTTGGGTATATGCCTTAACTTCACTTTCACATTAAACTTTCCAAATGAGGCAAAGGGAATGAGTGATTTAGTGTTGCCTACTATGTTGCATGCACGAGCCATAAACTGTCGAAAAGGTTTCTAAATAATAGGATGGAGTTTAAAGCTGTATGACACCCACCTATCAAAGCTCATTTTACTGTATTACTACGTGAGTAAATGCTTATAAATAAGTTACGAAGAGAACAGGTTAAGAGGATTAGAGGCTTTAAAAAAAAAAAAAAGATAATGAGCAACAAACAAAAGCAAAAGAAACCGGTAAGTAGGTCATTCTGGTTGGTTCAGTGGCAGCTGAGACAGACCACCGACCAGTTGCCATGCACCTAGACGCTTCACAGGCAGGAAGGCGGCCCTTCGTGGTCTGACGTCATATTGCAGGGCCGGGAGGGGAGGCGGGACTTCCGGCTTCCGGTCACAGGTTAGTGACGGCATCGGTGCGCGCTGGTAGGACCGCTGCCTGCGTGGTGTAGCGCAGATGCCGGGCAGCAATTCACTGCAGTGTCTTGTATACTCTCTGGAGTCGTGCGGCGCGAGCCCCCGCGGGAGCCACTGTCTGCATTCCTGGTATGAGCATGGGTTTTCTGTCATCTTTCATTGTGTGCTGAGCTGGGAAGATTCGGGAAACTTCATAAGACACCCTTAGTGGAGCACGTGCGCCAAGAAGGTCCACAAATAAGACGAAGCCCGGGGATGTAATAATGAATAATGAGCAGTAGTTTTTAAATGGTATCTAAGGTCGTTTTTTAAAAACTGCAGTTTGCATTTCTGTAATAGCCTAAAACCCTTTATCAGTTACCAAGACACAACTCAGTTAAAGACCTTTGTGAAGTCAGTGTTTGGAGGCAGAGGGCACCCAAGGAATCTAGAATAAACCTAGAAGCATCGACCTAGATTATTTATTCGAACACTCTCTGGTAGTTGAAGGGGTTAAGTCTCAGCACAGTGTAGCTATCTGCAGTCACTGCTGCTCTAGTTCTATCCCCGGCCAGGGTGGTGACCCACGGCATCATAGACCTCTCCAGTTGTACCTGATGCACCTCAGCAGTGTATTTTCAGTCGATTGGCCTGGTCGGTTCCCCACTCTGTCACTGGTGAATCCTCTCACACTCCCCCCACACCTCTGCCCTACACTCCAATTCTTGGATGCAGAAATAAAATAAGTCTTTAAAGAAGAAAACGACTTGATTGATTTCTGGCCATATAACTGTCAGGCCTTGGGTTCAGTGTTAAAAAATAAACACAGTTCTTGTCCTGATTGCTACCCAATGGGGAAAATAAGTAAGCTGGCGACTACAATACAGTGTTATAAATACTATGGAAGAGAGGTAGAGGATGCTATAAAAACTAATAGGAAGAATACTTGTATAAAATATGAAATGAAAAACAGCTAGAAATGTAGTAACAGAAGAGGTAAGCTGAGGGTGATTTTATGGCAGACTTTTTAAGTCCTTTTAATAAGTTTGAACTTAAAGCATGCAGCAAGGGCTTTGAAATACACATTGGGAATGATATGATTGCTTCAGTCAGGTTTGCACTTGTTCTAAGTGGCTTAGAGTAAACTGGGAGGCAGGGAGATACAATTAAGACTGTGTGATTGAAGAGAAGTGTATGGATAGCAGTGCCTTTCCTTAAAACAGTGCCAGAATGGGGAGAGAAAGGAGAAAGACTATTTTCAGTTGCATTTGAGATATTTTCTAATACATGGTGATTGAAACCAGAGATAAAATAAACTTAAGTGTTTAGAATATAGAACTCAGAAACATACCACCTTTAAGGGGGCACTGCATTTGAGACAATACACAGTTCAGCCAGGTAAAAGATCCAAGAGCAGTTAGTAAATGAAGCCAAGTAGGAGTTTTTCTTTTCAAGTATTTTAGTAGCTTTTATAAAAGGCTGAATACGCTTTTTATGTTTCACATTTGGCATATTTTCACAGTTTTAAGTGTCATCATTGTGATCATTCAGACCTTTAGGATAAAATCGTGGCGCTTTACATGGCCTAAATTTTGGACATTTTGTTTGTCAAAAACATTATTAGCTACAAAATCAAATCTAAACTCAAGAATGATTTGCTTTGTTTATAAAGCAGTTGATCTTTTATATTTGTTTTGAAAATGTGGAGATTGGTATAGTACTCTTAATTAGCTACCGTCTTCTGTAACTGTTCTGCCATTTGTCTTCTTGTGCTATTTATGTGAAGGATCTTATATTTGTGTTTGTACCTAGGCTTAGTATAACATGAAGAATATAGGACTGATTATGACCTCAGCCACATGAATGATACATAACTTTTATAGTCTCCTAGATACAAGTCTAAAAAGGATCTAAATTCATGTCTAAAATAAGGACCCAAGTAAGTTTTAAACTTTTTGCCTAGTAAGTACTGTCATTCCATTTTGTTTCAGAAATTGATTGCATTTGGGGATCTTAAATTTTTACTATACAATGAGAGATTTTTAAAATCTTTTTAACTTTTGATTATGTTTTCTTTTATAGGGATTTCTTACATGCCTGTTTTCCTCAAAATGAGTGTCACCTTTTTAAGACCTTTTGCTAGGCTTTTGGTGCCACTCACCCTTCATGGGAAGAAAAGGATTTTATATTCAACAATTCTACAGAGATGTGTATCTTCCAAAATACCAGCTGTGTCCTATCCTAATACGGAAAACACATCACCTCCTGAACAGCTGGAATTGGATAGTTGGAAAATTACAATGAAGTCTAGCATGCAAGAAGATGTTTCAAAAGTTTCAAGTAGCAAGGATGAAGATCCACTAGCTGCCACCAGGGAATTAATTGAGATGTGGCGATTGCTTGGCAGAGAAGTACCAGAGTACATCAGTGAAGAAGAGCTCAAAACTGTTATGGAATGTGTTTCTAAATCATCAAAAAAAAAATATTTAAAATATTTATATGTAAAGGAAAAAGTGAAAAAAGCTAAGCAAATAAAAAAGCAAATGAAAGCAGAAGCAAATGAAAAAGCCAAAAAGGAAAGGCTACTAGAAAGCACCAAGGAAGATAAACAAGACTTTCTATTTCTACGACTCTGGGATAGGAATATGGACATTGCAATGGGCTGGAAAGGGGCTCAGGCCATGCAGTTTGGACAACCATTGGTTTTTGACATGGCTTATGATGATTATATGAATCCAAAAGAAATGCAGTATACTGTTTCTCAACTTCTAGAAAGTGAAGGGTGGAACAGAAGAAATGTTGATCCTTTCCATATTTATTTTTGTAATCTTAAAACAGAAGGTTCTTATCATAGAGAGTTAGTTAAACGTTATGGAGAAAAATGGAACAAATTACTTTTAACAGCAACAGAAAAGTCTTATGTAGATATCTTTCCAAAGGACAGTATTATATATTTAACTGCAGATTCTCCCAATGTTATGACTTCTTTCAAGCATGACAAGATCTATATAGTGGGATCTTTTGTTGATAAGCATATGCACCCAGGAGCATCCCTAGCCAAGGCAAAACGACTGAAGCTGGCAACAGAATGCCTTCCGCTAGATAAGTATTTACAGTGGGACAGTGGTACCAAAAATCTCACCCTAGATCAAATGATGCGTATTTTGTTGTGTCTGAAAAACACTGGTAGTTGGGAAGAGGCTCTGAAGTTTGTTCCTAGGAGAAAACATACTGGTTATATGGAGGTTTCTCAGTATTCTCATGAGTTTGTCAACAAATTGAAAAAGTCAAAGGCACTTAATTCATTTCCAAAAGGTTTTTTAAATAGACCCAAAAGAAGGTGGCTTGAATGAGTGATAGATTAACAGATTGAAAATACAGTTCAGTAGTCTGTTTCTTCACAAATGGAATTTGCTCTTTCTTTTAAGGTAGTTTTTCTAAACTAACTCAAGGATGCCTTTTCCCAGTGAGATAACTGTAAAACAATGGAAAACTACTTTGTTTATTATGACAAGAAACTGAGTGTAAATCTTAGTAAAAGGAATTACCCAAGTTTTTTGAGCCCAGTTAAACAATTGTACTAGTGGTTTGACTTTTTTTAACAAATACTTTGTGTACCAGGTTCTGGTTTCCTTCTTAAATATTTTTAGCCATGTTACCCTTTCATAAAATTGATACAGAAAATCTCCTAAATTTTAGGTAGTTGTTCACTTATTAAGTAACATTTGGACCAGCGCTCGGTATGACATTGGCACTAAGGTATATTGTTTACCTGAATCTTGGTTAAGTAGAAATTTAAGACATCCTTTGATGTATCATGGGAGATGAGTACATTATGAAAACTGGGGGATAAAATTAATTTCTTATTTTAGAAAAAGGTTTACTTTTTCAGTCTTTCAGTTTGGAAAATGCGACTGCGGCGATAGACCTTTCTCCCCTGTTTACAGCTGATTAGCCTAAGGAGACAGAGTCAAGTGTAGATATGGGCATCTGACTTTTAAGAGAACAAGTCAGAACCGTTTTCCATGATTTTTGGATTTTAGAATTAAGATAGCCTTTGTCCCTTTTTGGTAGTGGACTTTTGACAGGAAGCTCTTAAATTAGTTGTGGTATTGACCTTTTCTATGAAGGAAGCCTGGTTCCTGTAGAAAAGTTAAGTTTACATATAGAAATAAGACTGATTTCTGAACTGTTATCTCTGCTTCCAGTTATACATAGATTTGCTTTTATCTTGAATGATTGTTCAAACTTCATGTGATACCCTAATATCCCTCTAATAAATTCTTGCCTTACCCAGTTTGTGTTGGGTTTCTGCCACTCACACCTAATGAGTCTCCTTGAAAACACAGGAATGAGACATTTGGGCAGCTATTACTTATTTCTGAATTGAAAATTAGCATCATATAAGTTATCCAGTATATTTCTTAAAGCAGGATGTAATCTGTTTACACAGTACTATATCCCTAGTCAGCTAAATGGTTAGTAGCCATTTACATGCACTATCGCTAGCACATTTTTTTATAGATGAGGGAAATTTATACAAAACAACTCACTCTTAGATGCAAATTAAAACCACAATGAGATACAACCTCACCCCAGTAAGAATGGCACATCTTCAAACAACTAGCAACAACAAATGTTGGTAAGGATGTGGAGAAAAAGGAACTCTCCTGCACTGCTGGTGGGAATGCAAACTAGTACAACCACTATGGAAAACTGTTTGGAGGTTCCTCAAACTGCTTTAACATGGAGCTTCCCTACAACCCAGCAATCCCACTCCTAGGTATCTACCCAAAAGACACCAAAACACTGATTCAAAAAGATACTTGTACCCCCATGTTTATTGCTGCTTTATTTATAGTTGGAAAAACATGGAAGCAGCCCAAATGCCCAAAAGTAGATGACTGGATTAAAAAGATGTGGTACATAAACACAATGGAATATTACTCAGCAACCAAAAAAAAAAACCCAAACATGTCTTTTGCAGCAACTTGGATGGAGCTGGAAAAGATCATGCTTAGTGAGATAAGCCAGGAAAAAAAAAAAAAGAAAGAAAACTACTGGATGGTTTCGCTCATAGCAGAAGTATAATGGGCCAGGCGAGAAAATAATAAGAATATGAACAGCCATATGCCAGAGACATTTTGTGGGGGTGGGGTGGGGAACGGGATAAAAAATGGGGGTAGGGAGGGAGGTGCACAGGGCTATGGTGATGGCACATGGGTGACTTGTTGGTGGGAAACCCATGGGGATTACAATTCAGATGAAGAAAAAATGTACAAAATGATGTAAAAATAAACTATTATATATTAAAAAAAACCAAAAAACTCACCCTTTAAGTTTGACTTTGATGGGGCCTCCTTCATGTTGCAGGGATATTGTTGCAACATCATCAAGGTATTGTCAGCCTCTGTGGTAGGAGTTTCCTCCCTAGCCAGGATGCTGACCAATGTTGTTGCAGCAGAACTCGCCTGTCTTACCCAGTGCTCCTCTCAGCAGTGTATTTCAGCAGATTTGCCTAATCTGTTCCTTACTCTGGTGAATCCTCTCACCCCTGCACCTCTGGCCTGCACCCAACTTCTTGTAAGCATAAATATATATTTTTTTAAATTTGACTTTTTAACGATTCAGCTTTTAAATTAGGCTCTCTAATAAAACAAGAAGGAAGTACAATGGAAAAAAGAAGGGATTCCTAACCTAAACTCAGACCAGGAAAGGTCTTGAGAAAGTAATTACATACTTAGAACTGACAAATGTTTAGACACTACTAAGTGGCAGTGTACTAATACTTGAACTGCTTGAGATACACTGACGATAAAATAGCATAGTGGTAAGAAACAAGGAGCCTGCACTTAGTGAGGCAAACAGGCTATTAGCCACCGCCCTGGTCTTCTGAGTACCAGTCCTCCCTGGAGTCCACCTCCCTCTCTGATGTTGCATAAATTGCTTAATCTCTAAATAAGTTTTCTGTATCTATATGAAGGATATTAGACATAACTTAGCTAAAAATATTTAACACAGTATCTGGCACATAAATGCTAAGTATTATCTAGTTATCTCTACAATTCAAAATGTATAGAATTTCTTATACTAGTATATGCAAGTCATTGTATCCCTTTAAATGACATTCTTTTTTCTTTTACTTTTAAACTTTTTTAAAATATGCATACAGAACTAGTGTACAGGCCAGTGTTGGGGGTGAGGTTTCACCAGAAACAGCAGGGAGCAAAGCAGGCAGATTGATGAAGTACACTGCTGAGGGGAGCAGCCTTCAAGACAGAAATCTGCCCAGCCATGTGGGTCACCTCCCTGGCCTAGCTGCAGTGGCTGTGGATAGCTTCGTGGTGCTGCACTTTAACCCCTTGCACTACATGGGAGGGCCCTACTTTCAATCTTTGCATAGAACTGTATTGTAGGCCAGAGGTGCAGGGGATGAGAGCATTCACCAGACAGTGGGGAACAGAACAGGCAGATCTACTGATACACACTGCTGAGGGGAGTAGCTGCAGGAGAGCTCTGCTGAGCTATGTGAGTTATCTCCCTACCCAAGGATAGACTTTTTTTTTATTGCTGCATTGTCTAGCAATGCTGAGACTTAACCCCTTGCACCACCAAGGAGGCCCACCATCCTTAAATTTTATTTATCTTTAACTGTGATACAGAACTAAGTCTATCCTAGATGGCTGTACCTATCCTCTCTGAACTTCCCTGTCCTCATTTAAAAATACAGGCATCTATAAATAAGTATATAAATGCACAGGAAAATCTCACATTTTAAAAGTATGAGAAGTGAGCCTCAGTGCAAATAACTGGTGAAGTCACGTATAGAAAAAAATGAAACAAAAGTGAATTATCTATTCTGGGCACTTTTAAATATGTGTCGCCAAATTACCAGAACACTACCAAATCATCCTGTTTCTGTCACGGAAAACACTTTCTGACCCTGTCATCCACCCAAAAATAATAAGCACCTTTCACATACAAAATAGTAAAAAGTGCTGTGAAGAAAACTTTTTAAAATAGCTTGTTGTTAAAAATCTTAATAGTTTCAGAAGCTCTTTCTCTCTCTCACAAAGTATAAAGTGACCAGAGAATGGTATATACAAATAACATACTTTGATGTCAATGTTTACCCTCTGAGGAGATATTATTTATATTCTAGAGCGAAGAAATTACAGGTCAGTAGACAAGAAATCTTCCAGTTTTACTCAGCCAGTAAAAACACAGGTCAGAGAAACCCCAGTTCGGTTTAAGACTAAGTTCCGTAACGTGTATTACTGGGCAAACACAGAAACTCCAGTTCCCTAAGCGAGACAGGAACGCCCCGCTGTATGAGAGGGAGCAGCATTAATCTAAAGAAAAAGGTGAGATGAGGCTGAAAAGGTAGGCTGGGAATCAACAACAGCGCCTGAAACCTTGGGGATCAACTGAAAGTTTTCAAATACGGTAGGAATCTTTGCATTGCTTAATGAAGTAACGTTTCTTGATAAAAAACAAAAACCTACATCCTATTTTAAGAGGTTTTACCCGGTGGCTACATGACCTTCGATAAATTACTGTTTCTGTCCTCCTCACACAACCAAGTAAAAGGCTAGTTCCGCACTGGACTACTTTTGAAGATTAAACGAGCTAGCCTCACACTAGGCGGCGCTCAAGAAAGGGCCGTTTTCTCAGGAGGAAAAACGCCCGCCCTTTTTTTTTTTTTTTTTACGTAAACAGGAAGGTCCAGTAAGAGGAGAATGAAAGACCCCGCTAGCCTCAGCTGCAACCAAACTCACTGTACAAATGCCTTACAAGACCCCACCAGAACTCCTAGACAGAGTCTCACTTCTGACCGTACGCCGCAGGACGCTCTAACCAAACTTCACAGAAACCACCCTACTTTCCCCGCCCTTCCTGAGAGGTCGTGAACTGATGACATCACATCCACTTCCGTTTTCGATATGGCCGCTTTTAGTTTCTTGGGCCGCTCTAGATTGCCGCCTCGCGGGCGGGCTTCAAACTCAGTGGTTTCTGGGCGGGGCTGTGACGTCCTTGGCGTGGCAGCCGGGGAGGCCGCGGCGGGGAAAATGGCGGACGGGAAGGCGGGAGAGGAGAAGGCTGAGAAGCCGCAGCGAACTGCAGCCGCCGGAGGTGAACACAACCCCAGCGTCGCGGGCTGCGTGGGATTCTCTGGGCCTTTCGTTGAGCTTCCCTGGGTGGGGGGAGTAGGGTGGAGAGAGAATGAGCGAATCTGGCGCCCACCCGGCTAGGTGCTGGGCCCAGACGAGCCCTGGGCACGCCCGGCGCGGCCCGCAGGGATCCCCTAGGATCCGGGCCCACATTGCTTTCTTGCCGGCGGGAGAGCCTACCACTGCTCGTCACCTTCTGGCCCCAGCGGAGGCCTTACTTCCGAGAGGGGAGATGGGCAGCAGAAAGAGGGACCGAATAAGGGTGGGATCGGGAGCAGCGGCCGCCACCGCCACAGCGGAGACGCACTTCACACAAAACACGCGCACACACTGCGAGTCCCCGAGCCGTGGTCCCAGGGACCGGCCAAGGGCCGAGTTTCCAACGGCGCCGGCCTCTCAGTTACACCTAGGAGTTAGCTACGTTTGCTGGGTTGAGGCGGACGACCCGGACCTTTTTATTTTTATTATCAAGCCAGACACCG
The DNA here is from genome assembly GCF_000260355.1 of Condylura cristata. NCBI lineage: Eukaryota > Metazoa > Chordata > Mammalia > Eulipotyphla > Talpidae > Condylura > Condylura cristata. Next base: position 46,973,705 of record NW_004567104.1, on the reverse strand, counting down.
ATCCTTTCACAAAATAATGGTCTGAGGCGAGGGAGGGAAAAGAGGAATGAATGCCTTTGCCTGCCTCAGACTGGTCCAGGCTGCGGGGTCCGTGGATAGGGAGTGACCGTCTTTCTTTGAACTGCCTTTCCTGACTGAGGCTATTCCCAGTTACTTGTTTCCCAGGTGTTTAATGGCTTGATAGGCGAACGCGAGCCGCCCTTGTCTTTTTGTTACGACATAAAACGAAGATAGTTGTAAATTACAAATATTTTTTCATCCCTCCTCTTCATCCCTATTAATTTGGTTCTTGTGCATTAGGGAAAAGGAACCTCATGTAGTCTCTCCAGCTCGCCCCTCCCCCCTTTGTCGTTTAAGGCAAGTTAATTACACGTGCGAACTGATCATAAAATCACTCTTATAAATCCTTCACATCTTACCCCTGAAAATATTTAACATGAAAAAAATACAGATTCATAGCTAATGATGATTAGGACCTAGTAACGTGATATTTAATGCGAATTGCCTTGTGAACAAAATTTTAAAAAATGTAATAATAATGCTCATCTGTTTTGGACCAGAATTTCCTTTTTAGAAAACATAATTGAGCCAAACTCATCCTCCTCCCTATACCCCTCTTCAGCTACTAAAATAGCTTATAAACAACTTTAACCGTCTAGTACTACTTCATGAAGAATTTTTTTTCCTCAAAAATTGTATGGAAACTGTCGAAGATTAAATTAAAATCATTAGACTGAGGGGAACAAAGGTGTGGAGATTTTTATTTGAATTTAGATTATCTTTAACTTTTAGATTGAATTTTTAACTATCTTGAGAGACATGTGATTGATCTGCAGTAATAATATATCTGGTCAGTAAAACTGAATTATCCACCACCCTTTCAGTGAGAGGTAATTTGTTTTGTAGCCTCAATGTTCTTTTATAGCATGTAAAGAAGAGGGAGGTAGATCATCCTTGTTGATTGCTATCAAAGATTGTTATGGTCTTGTTGGTAATTTAAAGTAAGCAATATCCCTAATAACTTCTACTTAACTGGCCTTTCTTTACAAAAAAAAAAAAATAGTACCAGGAATCAGAGTTCAAACATTTAGTACTACAGGTATTGCTAATTTCATCATTTTGTGGCAGATAGGCACTGTTTTGAAACTATCATATCTGTTTTTGGAGCTATCCTGGAGAATATTCTGATTTTTATTTCCTATTGAACAGTTCTATATGTTTGACATACACATTTTTTTTTTTTAATGAAATTGCCTTCATAGTTAACATGAAGCTTATGTCATTAAGAACCATTTCTTAAAGAAATTTTTGGGTATATTTTATTTTGCCTTTGTCCCTTTCGCTAAATTTTTGTAGCTCCTTGAAATAGAAATTCTAGAACTAAGAGCTATTCATATAGTTATGATGGTTTCAGGCTATTTAAATTTATCTAAACTTAGTTATCTAAGTTATCTAAACTTATCTAAGTTTAATGGGGCTGACGTGGCAAACACTAGAGGAACCTGAATATGGTTTCATTTCAATATTTGCACCAGTCCTGTAAGAGCAGTGGCTCTGTGCCTTTTTTCAGATGAAACAGCTACCAGGAGGCAAATGGGTTAGGAAGAAAGAGTATTCTCATAGACTTAAACTTTATTATTAGATAACTTTTTAACCCAATTAAGGACTACATTGTGTTCCCCAATTACTCATTGGGAAATGTTACTGTATAATTTGACTTTACATTTATTACTGTGTACATTTTGTTTGCTCAAAATGAATACAAATGAGGGGGGAAATACCCTTAGTTAAACTACTTTTTGATAAAGAATCTAGTAACTCATTATAATTTTATCCACATTTTGTTAAAAAGCAATGTTTTCTTGAAAATCTGATGTCCTTTTTTTTAAAATATATATTTTATATTATTTATGCATACAAGAGCTAGGGTATAGGTCAGAGGTATGGGGGCACAGTGAGAGGATTCATCAGGGACAGTGGGGAGCAGAGCAAGCAGATTCAGTGAAATACACTGCTGAGGGGAGCAGCAGGCAAAACAGGAGAAATCTGCTACACCATATGTGGCCAACTGTGGAATAGCTCCTTGGCCAAGGATGTAAAGCTGAAATTTTACCCTACGCCACTAGGGAGCCCCTGTATCATAGTTCAAAGAGCAGTTATACTATTCTCTAAATATGCGTTGTGCTATTATGATGTTTTTCAGTTTGCTTGCACAGGGTTTGTGCTTTCAGTTTATAAATGTTTATCTAAAGCAAATGGGTTTTCTATGTTTCATACATAAAGCCAGTGAGTTTAATTTTAGCTGTGTGTCAATCAAAAGTAGTTCTTACTGTTGAAAGTATACTGTAAAATCCACACTTGATTAAACCTATAAACAAAGTGCAATATATTTAAACATAAATTTTGTACTTAATAAAACTTTAAAAATATTTTTTTCAGAAATTCAGAATTGAATTCTGTATTTTGTTTTTTAGATTTATTTATACATACAAAATTGGGGTACAGGCCAGTGGTACAGGGGTGGTGAGAGGGTTCACCAGAGACAGAGTAGGGGGCAGAGTGGGCAGATTGACTGAAATACACTGCTGAGGGGAGCAGCAGGCCGGGCAGGGGAGGTCTGCCACATCCTGTGGGTCACCCCTTACTGGGGATAGAACTAATACTACAGTGGCTGCAATAGTTTTATAGTGCTGTGCTTTAACCTGTTGCACCACCAGGGAGGGCTGAAATTCTGTATTTCAACTGTTGAATAGCAGTCTCATTTTTCAGGTGCTTTGTAATCTCATCTTTAAGTGAATTGCACCTCAAGCAGCCTTTCTGGTACTATCTTTGTGTACTGGAGAAGTACCAAAAACTAATTCTGCTTATTAAAACTTTAATTTCTAATGTCTAAAAGGGGATAAAGTGTTAAAAGTGTTCCTTTATTTTTCTTCTAGACAAAAAAAAAAAAGTCTGTTTAAAGAGCTTTCTAATCTAGAGACCCCATCATTCCAAAACTACGTAGAGTGAGAGCTATTGCCTCTAAGCTTTTAATCTATTACTTGCTAGTCTGTCTGCCTTTGATTTCTTCTTTTCACCCATTCTAGCTTTTTGTCTTGTTTTCTTAACTGTTGTGAGAGCCATCCTTTTAGAGCATCTTCTTTTTCCTCTAAAAGTAAGCTATTCATCAGTGTAACAGAATATATTCTGTTGGGTGAGAATGAAAGTAAAAATTTTAGTAATCAACCAGCCTTCCGTATTCCCATTAATGCTGCTAAATAACCTTTTATAACAGACCTTAGATACTCAAGATGCAATCTCTGTTCTTCATTTACTTAATATAAACACAAACAAAATTACTAAAAGACATCTTTCACTGCAAACCTATATATGCATACCTTTTACTATTTGAAGTTTTAATAAGCTCAACTTTTATGAGAAAAAACATTGTGTAAAATTAAATGTAATTGTTACTACCTTTTAAGGATATCTTATATAACAAATGACCTTGAAATCTTCCTTGAAATTCCTTTACAACTCTTAGATGTACCTAAGAAACATATTAATGAAAACAGTTACTTCAGGCTATGTTGAGGGTAATAATGGGTTGTTCATAACTAGCTACTTTGGGTTTTTTGTTTTTTTTTTGAAGGATTTTATTTATGCTTACAGGAGTTGGGGTGTAGGTCAGAGGTGTAGAAGTGAGATGATTCTCTAGAGTCAGAGTAGGTAGCAGAACAGAAATAGACTGCTGAGGGGTCTTCTTTTCCATATGGGTTAGCTCCCTGGCTGGAGATCGAACTCAAGTTGCAGTGGCTTACATTGGATAATCCCATAGTGCTGGTTAATCCCTTGTATCACCAGGGAGGCGCCATAACTAGCTACTTGTATTACTAGTATATATTGAATAATATTTACAATTTATTAGTCAAATGTGTTATTCTATGATGTGACTTGATTGCACACAAACTGTGGAAGAATCTATAGACCTTAATTCCTAAAATACAAAATACCACAGATAAGTAGATCACTGTACAATATATAATAGTATTTCGTTAAAGGGTCTTCTTGTGAACTCTGTTTATAATTTTAAATTGCTCTGTATTTTATGCTAGTTAATTCATGGGAGCCTCTTCTACTGCCACACAATCTCAGTTCCTGCTGTATACTCTAACAAACAGTGGAAGAGACTGTTGGGTCAGTAGGTGACAACTGCAGAGGTATCTTCTTTATAACGATGCTTTTTGAGGTTGCTGCTCCCATCAATCTGCTCAGTAAAAATAGCTCATCTTGGTAAGTTGTTTCGACTTCACCAGGACCTGAAGAAGAAGCAGAAAAACCTGTGAAAACTAAGACTGTTTCTTCCAGTAATGGAGGGGAAAGTTCCAGTCGCAGCACTGAGAAGAGATCAGCTGAAGAAGAAGCTGCAGACCTCCCAACAAAACCTACAAAGATCTCCAAGTTTGGATTTGCCATAGGTAGTCAGACGACAAAGAAAGCCTCAGCCATATCCATCAAACTTGGATCAAGTGTGAGTTATTTTACATCTGATGTTTGTAAGGGGTTTTCAGAATTTGTTTTGAAAACTTGCTTTTACTAAGTAATGATAAATTAAGCATTAGAAGGTACTTTGGTATGTAAACATACATCTAAACAGTTGTTGGCTCTGTGTTCAAGAACAGTCTGATGAATTATATCGCAAAAAAGCTGGTGTGCTTTTTTTTTTAAGTTTAGAATATGTAAAGTAACAGCTGTTATAGGGAATATATGATTTATAAACCATTAGGATTTTTTTTTTGATTGAGCAAAACCTGAAAAATTATTTCCAGAAAGAATTTCAGCAGTTTTTTCTTGTTTTTCAATTCCGAGATTATTGAAAACAGTATTTTTAGAAATCATCTTATTAGTGCCTTAAATGTTGATATTGGTAAGGCATTTCTTGATAAGAAGCACCTCCTGATTATTTTTGGAGCTACAAATGGACATTAATATAGGTGCTATATTACCTATGATAATAGCCCTTTGGAAATCAACTTTTGACCCATTATTTTAAGGTGTAACCTTGAATTAATAACTTATTTATTATGGGGTAACTGGAAAGTATCTGAAATATTGGATTGAAGTATATAAAGTTTATAAATTTATTTCTGACCTTACAAAAATGACAAATTTAAGTGATTTAAAAAAATGGATCTCTTCAAGAAAGAAAAGTTGCTTTAATAGTATATTGCATTGAGTTTAGAAAATAGTTTCATTCTTGTACAAAGAGGAAAATCTCAAAAATACTTTTGGATTGTTTATCCACATCTGCTCCATGGAAATGCTTACTTGCACAAGTCATACAGCCTTATTTCTGTATCACACATTTATTCAGAGATCTTAAAAAATAAGATATCAGGTCTCTACTAGTGTGTTTGAATTAAACTTCTAGTTTTAAAAGAGGACCCTTAACCCCATTTTATGCTGCTTTTCTTTTTAAAAAAATACTCAGTCTGACCAAAAGTCAGTGCATTTAAAATTTCATTGCTTCCTGACTTTTCTTCCTGTTTGAGCCATTCTTTTTATTTAATCTTTTTTTTTTCTTTTCTGTAGATGTAACTACATTTAATAGTGTGTTAAACATGTATTCTCCCACAGGTGTTCCTTTTGAATAGTAAATTTTACCATGGCTCAATAATATCCTCTAAATAAGATATCCAGATTCCTACTTTTTCTAAATCATTGGTATATTTAGTAAATGATAATCATTTTAGATGAATGGTTATGGTTGAAAAAGCTTACTTAAGTAAAACTTGGAAAACAAAGGCCTGTTTTCATAAACTGCAGTGGTAAACTGTCTTCTTAAGGAAATGAGACATGGGACAAAAAGATAATTAAAACAATACTTTCAATTACATAATGTGAAAGGCTCTTTAATCAACAAATAGTTGTGTCATATGTCTACATAGAATACTTGACATCTTTCAAAGAGTAACTTTGCTGATACGTTTCTTAACTGACATGTTTTTATTCCTTGGAAAGTAAGAACTGCTTACAAAAAGTATGTGTTACAGAAGAATAAATGACTAATTTTGTTAAAGTGGGTCAGAGAAGATTTCACCAAGGCACTAAGTTGGTCTTGAATGCAGGCAGAAGGCAAAAGGGCATCTTAAATAAAAGGAATTTCATTCAGAGCCTATTCATATGTGAAGTTTCATGGGCTATCCAGGAGATTGTTTCTAGTTGGAAAGTATTTGTTAGACAAATAGAATGTTTCCAAAATGAGAGACCATGGGACCAAATCATAAAGGACTTGTATTCCATAACATAGTTTGGTTTTATTCTTAGGTTCCAGCATAGCCATGAAACCATTATTAGGAGTCTCAGCCCTTAAACATATTTGCCTTTTAGAACCATTACTCTAGTACAATTATAGAGCGATAGAAGGGAAAAAATAGACATTTGGGAGATGGTATTTCCAAAAGTAGTTTGCATAAATAATACTAAGGGCCCTTAGTACTGCTATTGTGGTAGTTTGATGGGTATGCATAGGGAGATTTAATTCTTATTTAATAAAAGATCTAGACAACAGGACCTTAGACTAGAATGTGCAAATTGAGAAAAAGGTTTTCTGGCTTTGGTACTTAGGAGCACTATGAAACTAAAGTGCCCATGAGATCTTTCAGTGGAGCTGAAGGTCCAGTAAGCAGAAGACATCCTCTTTAAGGATATAGACATAAGTTTTATAGTTAAAATTATAAGGATGAATGACATCAACCAGGAAAGTGCAGAGAAGGAAAAGACTAAAGGGGATATGGGAGGAATAGGGAGCAGATGTTGAGAAAATTAGGAAAATAGCCCAAAAAAGCAGTGTCAAACTGCAATGTGAATGTTTTAAAACCAAAGCCAGTAACTAGAGTCAAATGCCGCACTCTACTCTGGTGACTTTAAAGGATAGCATCACCTGATACTAGGTGAGGAAGCCAGCTTTTAGCAGGTTTGAATATTGGTAGTGAGACGATGGAGGCAGTGATGACAATTTACTTCAGAAACATAGGTTGAATCGAGAGAAGAAATGGTGTGGATGAAAAATGTTTATAGTAAGCTAAAGAACTGAAAGCTAGCTAGTAGAAAGAAAATGGTTCTTGGTATCGTATATATTTTTAAGGCACTCTGTTTAATTCTAGTGTTACTGTGTGCAGAAGTATTACTTAGGATTTTCTTCTATACTAGGTACAGGTACAAATGACCTTAGCTAAAAGACAATTATAGATCATAACTAGAAGAGCTTTGTAGGAGGAAGACAGATGAACAAAGTAAAACCTACCCATTTTTTACCTACATTCTCAAAAATGTATTCTGTGTTACTTACTGTGTTTTTATAAAAACATCAAGCTGCTTCTCTGAAGCAAGATTATCCATATCATTGAACAAGCCAATATAAACACCATATCTTTAATGTTTCTTCTTTAGAAGCCTAAAGAAACGATTCCAACTCTTGCTCCAAAAACCCTTTCAGTAGCAGCAGCTTTTAATGAAGATGAAGATGTAAGTTCATACCTATTTTGTATTCTTTTAATGATGTTCTCTAAGGAAGATGTTATTTTTTGTTTTATTACTAGTTTTTTTTTTTTTAAAGATTTATTTATTCATACAGAACTGGGGTACAGGCCAGAGATGCGGAGGGTGAGAGGATTCACCAGAGACAGAGTGGGGAGCAGAACAGGCAGATCGACGAAGTACACTGCTGAGGGGAGCAGCGGGCGGGTCAGGAGAGGTCTGCCACGCCATTTGGTCACCTCCGGGGCAGGCGGGAATCGAACTCATGCGGAAGCGGCTTTAGATTCTCAGTGCTGTGCTTTAACCCGCTGCGCTACCAGGGAGGGCCTTATTACTAGTTCTTAAGAATTTTCTTTGTCAGTATTTTTGTCACCTACAAAATATTTTTTTTTATTATTATTATAGGACTATTTAATGTGTTACTGACTTTTCTTGAGGGCAAGAAACTTAAGGACCAGATCAGTACATGAATAATAGTGTAGGGAAGTACTTTGTATCCAAGAAAAAATTGAATACTGCTCCTTCTGATCATTTTTATAATTGAAGTCTTGAATGATGTAACATTTTACATGCATTCTGTCTAAAAAAGACTGCTATAAAAAAATTTCTCTTTGTAGCCCCGGGAAGAATAATAACCACTGATTCTGTAAGAAGTTCTACTCAATAAGTATTAAATGTTCTCACTCTTCTCTTTGGTAATCCTAGTTCCCTCTTATACCATGTACCCCTTTTATCATGCTGATAAAAGAGAGATGGGACCTAAAGCTGTAATTTTCTGCCTTAGGTGCTATTACTTTACAACCACACTTAAGAAGGTCCCATTGTATGACAGTTTGAGTAATTGTTCCCAAAAGCAGTATAGATCAAATTTTACATTTAGAAGAGCTTAAATACTGTTGGACTGGAAGGGCTTGGAAGAATGTAGAAGAAAAGTAATATGAATTAGGTCCTAAAACAGGCAGAATTTGTTTTGGGAAAACCAAGAAATAAGTAGAAATAAGCAGAACAGGATTTTACTGAAATACACTGCTGAGGGCAGCAGCTAGCCAGGCAGGAGTGGTCTGCTGTGCAGTTTGTGGCTTAGCTTCCTGGCCAAGAATCAAACTCAGGCCCTCAGCAAGATAGCACAGAGACTTAAACCCCTCGCCACCAGGGAGCCCCAAAAGGAGAGCCTTTGCTTTGATTTCAGACTATTTAGCTTTATGACTTTGGGCTCATTAAACTTGTTTTGCCTCTCCTACAATCACTTTGGATTGGTAAAGATAGTGAATATTAAAGCATTTTAAAACACTGTGTGGCACATTGTCAGTAAATGGTTTGAGTTATAGAATATTGTTTTTAACCAATTTTTTTCTTTGTGTAAAATCACTAGAAGACATTCATTTCTTTTTTTTTTTTTTTTTAAGATTTATTTATTCTTACAGAACTGGGGTACAGGCCAGAGATGCGGTGGGTGAGAGGATTCACCAGGGACAGTGGGGAGCAGAACAGGCAGATAGACAAAGTACACTGCTGAGGGGAGCAGCGGGCGGGTCAGGAGAGGTCTGCCATGCCATGTGGATCTCCTCCAGGGCAGGCGGGGATCGAACTCATGCAGAAATGGCTTAAGCTTCTTAGTGCAGTGCTTTAACCCGCTGCACCACCAGAGAGGGCCGTGGGGCCGACATTCATTTCTTTTTAAAACTTTTCCTTTTATTAAAATGATAGTATTAAAACTACCAAGACGTACATATAAAATTTAGCATTGTTCATAGTCTTATTTTTTTTCTCCAGAGTGAACCAGAGGAAATGCCTCCAGAAGCAAAGATGAGGATGAAGAATATTGGAAGGTATTAAATTTCACTGTGAATGGGTTTTGTTTGTTTGCAGAAAATGGTAGTGAATTTTAAGAGCAAGTATAAATTGCACATATCTTAATATTCAGACTTTGTTGCATGTTTGTGTAAAATATTTTGTTAGATATCAGTGATCTTATTTTCTCTCTTGGTAAGATATAATAGGTATCTTTAGAAAAACTGGTATTTTGTTTTGTTTTAAACATTTATTTATTTTTGTGTAGATGTGTGGGGTATAGGTATAGGTATAGGTCAGAGGTGTCAGGGATGAGAGGTTTCACCAGAGACAGTAGGGAGCAGAAGTGGCAGATTGACTGAAATAAACTGCGGAGGGGAGCAGTTGATGAGACAGGTAAGTCACCTTCCTGGCCAGGGATTGAACTCAGGCTGACTCGGGGATCAAAGTCAGGCCGCCTGTTGTGGTTTCAGTGCTCATACTTAATCCTTAGGCTACCAGAGAGGCCCAGAAAAACTGTTGATTTAAAGCTATTTCTTGCAGGTACCGCTATATTTTTTCAAATGAGAAATAGCCATAGAAAATGTTTTTTATTTTAAATTTGGGTATTTTTTTGGTACAAGAGAAAAGGCTTTCATTCATTTCATACATGATGTCATTTACACAACTTTTATCTTTTGTGGGTTCCACTCAATAATTTAGATACCAAATACCAATATAAGACAAAAATAATTTAATTTTTTTGTTTTCTTCCATTGTTTCTCTTATCTTCTCTTATTCCATTGTTCTTATGGAAGTGACATTCACTTCAAGTTAACTATGTCATTCGCTTTCCTCTCTTTGTATGCATGAGTGGGTAACTTAGAAATAATTAAAAAAAAAGTTCATCTTAAAATGAGCTCATGCTTTGTCTCCATTTCTACTAAGTGGGAAAGTTTAAACTCCCAAAGAAATAATTGCTAAATCTGTACACAATCATCTGTGTTTAGACTTCCAGTCTGATCCATATAGGAATGGCCCAAGAGGCTGTCTGCTCACCTTCCTTTCATACTGAGACCTAAAGTAAGAAACACATCTGACATTAACCTTATCACCTACTGTGCATGTTTCTAAATATGGAAAGTAGAAACAGAAGGTCATAAAATTTTTTGTCATACACTTTCATGTCTGCCTCTGGTTTTAAATTTTATAAATGTGATACCATGCCACCAAATTCATTTTATTACCCTGTTAATGGGTTCTGAACAAGAGTAATAAAAACTAATGCTTGTCACCCATAACTGTATCAAAATCATCTTACATGTTAAACCTATGGATTTACCAGATCCAGTCTCTGATTTACTAATTCTGAAATTCTAAAACTAGATCTGTGTGTGAGAAGGGTATTTTTTTAAAGCCCTGAAGTGTTGGGGTCTCCCTGGTGACTCAAGGTTTAAAGTCTCAGTACTATGGAGCTGTACATCAGCTGCTGCCAGCAACTGTGGTATGAGTTTGATCCCCAGCCAAGGAGCTAACCCCCATGGCACAGTAGACCTCTCCTGTCTTGCCCACCCCTCCCTTCAACAGTATTATTTCAGTAGATCTGCCTATTCTGCTTGCCGCTGTTTCTGGTGAATCCTCTTAACTTCTGTACCTCTTGCCTATATCCCATTTCTTGCATGCATAAATAATAAAAATAAATCTTTAAAAAAAAAAAACTCTGAAGGGGCTTCAATGTTCAGTTGTGTTTATAAGTGTTAGACAAGTATATATTGAATGAGTTAAAAGGATAGCCCCAAAAATTTATACAATATTTTAAATATGATCTCCTTTCTTTTAACACAGGGATACACCAACATCAGCTGGACCAAACTCCTTCAATAAAGGAAAGCATGGCTTTTCTGATAACCAGAAGCTTTGGGAGAGAAATATAAAGTCTCATCTTGGAAATGTCCACGACCAAGATAATTAAATGATGTGTTTTGAAATTGGGGTGTGGGGTGGGTGTAAAGTTAAAAGGAACAGTTTCCTTTTTAAAGAATGGTTATAAGACTTATCTTTGGAGCCGTCTTTTTTTTTTTTTTTTTTTTTTTTAAAGATTGAGTGGTACACTAATAAATGAGAGTTTGAAATTAGAGGTAATTTATGTTTTATATGCAGATTTCAAGACATTTACTAATTTTGTAGTTTCTTGTGATTAGTTTCCAAAGGTTACAGATAATCAGATATGGTACCTTTTTAAGAATTGCATATTTTTTTAGGCACAACTATTAGCACATTGAGAAGGAAGCAACAAGTTATTGTCTATTTAAACTGCAAACAATTACTCTCTTTAACTCCCTTTTTAGCTAAACTGGCTCCCTGGAACAGCCTTATAGAGAGAGAGAGAGTATTGTATGGGAGGAAAATGTTACTGGACTATTGATTGAAAGTAAATTAGATAAAATTAAACACAATTGTTTTTCCTAAAGGGCATTTGTTTTGTTTCAAGTCATCATAAACTAAGGTATTGCATTGCTATCCATGGATAAAGATGCTTAATTCTTTAAAAAAAATTTTTTTTTTAAATTTTGTGTTAACTGTTAAATATTTGAAAGAGCCCACTTTACTTTAATGGGTCTTCTCTACCTTCTTTAGTCTTCAAGGAACAACCATTTGCTACCAAAGTAAATTAGTATTTTGAATATGCTTCTTTTGGTTTTTGTTATTAGCTAGTTCCTGTAAGCATTTCACCAGAATTCGAGGCAAATCATATGGAAGCTGTTTCTTTTAAAATACAAGCCACCACCAAAAATTTAAATTGTACATAATACTTAATATTTGGCTGTTTTTATTTTTTGAAAGGTATAAACACCAAAAAGAAAAGAAAGTAAACATTGTATGAAGATGGAAAACTAGAAGATGCACTTTCTGTAACTTTGTCAAATCATTTAGATTAATTTATGACATACAGTTTGAGTTAAACTTACTACAGGATTTCTTATTTAGTCCAATAATATGTTTGTTTTTGGTAAATACGTATATACGTATTGATCAATGACCTCTCAAAAGCACATTTTAGGTAAAATGGAAGGAAAGAAAATGCATCTTCAAACATCTTATGGAACCTTTGACCACATAATACTTTGTTAGATCTATGTTGTAAGGTGTTTTTTTTTTTTTGTATTGTGTATGAATTCTTTTTTTAATGTGTCAGCTATACACATTTTTAAAAGCATAGTCACAGGTAAAAGAAACAAAACAATTTCCTTGAAAACTACAATATTAAATTTGCACGCAACTTCAGACAATTTTATGGTGGTAATTACTGAGCTCTTTTAATAGGTGTAACTCAAGAGGAGCAGCCTGTAATATTCCTAACACTTTACTTGCATTTAAGTTTAGCATAAGCCCCAAGTAAAACAATGGAAATGTATATAGAACTATTAGTTCTTTCTTACATGATTTAAATATCAGGATACATAATTTAACTTGCTTTGATGTAGGCAAACTTTCCATTTTGGTCCATTTTAATGTTTGTGTTAATATAACATCCCTCTCCTATATATTCTTTTCTTGACTCAAATGAGATACTAACCTAAGGTCGAGATGGGAGAGAAAAACGACTGAGATGAATGTCTTTACTAAAATACCAATAAATTTGTCAAACTCAATAGTGTTCTTATTTTCTATTCCACGTAATTGTTTTTAACTTTAACTATATATATATATATATATATATATATATATATATATTTTTTCTTGCCCAGATTTTGGGCCAAAGTAATCAGTGATTTAAAATTTTTCTTGAAGTCTGCCTAATATAGCACATAATTCTAAAGGGTTACAGTATTACAGTATCTTGGGTTAATCTAAATTCTCTTGCTTGTATCGTGTGCTATAGAAAATCCCTAAGTATTAGAAGGTATTATTTGTGCTTACCATTCATTGTCGCTCTCTGTATTTTTTTATGTTGCTTTTGCCCAATAGGTTAGTCTTTGGTAAATGAAAAGGCTGAACTATATTATTTGAATTAGGATTAATTTCTAGTTTGACTATAAGTGAAGGCTCTGAGTTTCAAATGTTTTTCTTTAGTAAGTTCAACTTGACATACTGTGCAGGGATTGTTGAAGTCATTTTCCTAGTCAAATGGAGATACTTTGACATTTTTTGACACTTCATTTTGAAATTTTTTCACTCTTAAGAACATTACAAAAATATTAAAAGCATTTTAACATTTGTTCTCCAAATGTTGACATCTTATGTAATCACAGGGCAATTAATATATCAAATCAGGGAATTAATATATTAATGTTATACTGTTGTCCCAACACGTAAACTTTACCACTTAAATTGCTCCACTGTCTTTTTTTATTTTAAGATTTTTTATTTATTTATGCATACAAGAAGTGGGGGTGATGTGAGAGGATTTACCAAAGACACAGTGGGGAGCAGAACAGGCAGATTGACATACACTGCTGAAGAAAGCATTGGGCAAGACAGAAGTCTGCACCATGTGGCTCATGTGGCTCAGCTTGCAGTAAAAGAACACATGCTGCAGTGGCCCAGTGATACCATTGAGACTTAACCCTTTATGCCTCCAGAGAAGCCCTCCACTGATTTCTTCCTAGTTAAAAGTCTTCACTTTCAAACAATTTTGTTGTCATTGACCGAAGATTTAAGATATAGGTCAATTAGTTGTGAAGGGTCTCTCACATAGGGCTTGCCTAATGTTCCCCTATGATTACATTTGATTATTGCATTTTTAGCAAGATTAACAAAACATGTCCTAGGTGTGTCAGCAAGCAAAGAGTCAGTTTACCCTATTACTGGTAATATTAACTTTGATCACAGTTAAGGTGGTATCTGCCCAGTTTCTTCATTTTAAATTTGTTTTTCTTTTTTGTTTTAGTATCATGTGGGGGAAGTTCTGGAAGCTAAGTACTTTTAAAAAATTTATTTATGGGTACAAGAGTTGAGATACAGAGGTATGGGGAGTGGGAGGGTTCACCAGAGACAGTGGGGAGCACAATAGGCAGATTGACTGAAATACACTGCTGAGGGAAGCAATGGGTGAGACAGGAGAGGTCTGCTGTGCCATGTAGGCCACCTCCCTGGTCAGGGTCAGACTTGTGGATTGAGCTCAGACTGCAGTGGCTGTCCACAGCTTCATAGTACTGAGACTTAAACTCCTGAGCTACCAGGGCAGCCCAAAACTATGTAATTTTTTTAAGGTTTATGTATATATACACACACGTGTATGTATGTATGTGTATATACATAAACCTTAAAAAATTATGTATATACACGCAAGAACTGAAGTACAGACCAGAGGTAAGGAGGGTGAGGGAGAGGATTCATCAGAGACCGTGAGGAGCAGAACAGGCAGACTAAAAAGACACTGTAGAGGGGTGCAGTGGATGAGGAGACAGGAGAGGGCTGCCTTGCCAAGTGGGCCATGGATCGAACTGGTGTGCAGTAGCTTTGGATAGCGTCATAGTGTACGTTTAACCTGTTGTGCCACCAGAGAGGGCCCAATTAAGTTTTTTTTTTTTTTTAAGATTTATTTATTCATTCATACAGAACTGGGGTATAGGACAGAGATGTTGAGGGTGAGAGGATTCACCAGGGACAGAGTGGGGAGCAGAACAGGCAGATCAATGAAGTACACTGCTGAGGGGAGCAGCGGGAAGGTCAGGAGAGGTCTGCCACACCATGTGGATCTTCTCCAGGGCAGGCGGGGGCTTGAACTCATGTGGAGGTGGCTTAAGCTTCTTAGTGCTGTGCTTTAACCAGCTGCGCCACCAGGAAGGGCCCCCAACTAAGTATTTTTAATAGTGGTTTTGCCCATGCACTCATGTTTGTGTTTTTAGTAGTTTCTTCCTGAAATAATTGTGTGTCAAACAATAATTTTCAGTTTTCATCTTCCTTCTGCTCTCAGTTTTCTTCCCTATTCATTGTTCAGTTATTTTATTACTAAAGAGCCCATGTATTCCAATGTTATTGTATAGGTTGTAGCTCACTAATTTTGTTACTCAAATCCAACATTTGCCATGCAAAACCCTTTCCAGTTCACCTCTTTGGCTTTTTGACATATCCCCATCCTTTTTTGTAATAACTTCCTCAATTTCTGACACCAAGATAATCATTAGTCTCACCTTGTATTTTTTCTATCCCTAAGATCTGATTTCTTTAAGCATTTACAGTTCCTTTTACCAGAGAATGGCATTTCATTTTACTCATTAAAAAAAGCAAAATCAACTTGGTGTATTGACATGTCATTTTCACTAGACTGCTTTAACAGCTAGAAAATATATGTATGCACATTTGTATTTCTTGACCTATATATGTACATTTATATGTATGTCTACTATAGGTATATGTTTCTCCATGAGCTCATACTAATAACCTCCAATACTAGTCTAACCTCACAGAATTTAGTCTTCCTTACTATGTAATTTGTCCTAACAGTGAGAAGCATGGATTTTTATTTCCATGTGCACTTATATTTGCTTAATTTCTAGAAACACACAGTGTATTTTTGTGTAGTTCCCTTTCAGTCTTAAAAGAGTTTATAATCCAGTTATCTTGGTTTTTTTGTATGTGAATCATTAAAAGCTCCAAATTAGAATAACACAAAGTATTAATCCTTTCTCTTTCTCCTTACATTTCTATTTTGTTTGTATCTATCCCATCTAGGTAACCTAGCTCTAGTCTATTCCTTTTTTTTAAATAAGTAGATGGATATTTATTTCCCCTTTGTCTTAACATGAAATGTAGTAGTTACTTTTTTACACCTTTTTCACATTACAATATGCCAGTTCGTAAAAGTCTTTCTCAAAATGTTTCAGCAACTACTTGGTACTCCACTGTTTTAATATAATAATGCTATAGTTTATGCAGTTTTTACGTGTATGCATTTAGGTTATTTCTAATATCTTGGCATTATAATACTT
Source organism: Condylura cristata (assembly GCF_000260355.1). NCBI lineage: Eukaryota > Metazoa > Chordata > Mammalia > Eulipotyphla > Talpidae > Condylura > Condylura cristata. The sequence continues at coordinate 46,957,482 of NW_004567104.1, read as the reverse complement.
ACTGAATAACCTTGAACATGTGTATTTTCAGATTGGGATGGATCTACAGGTAAATTCTCAGAAATAGGATTGCTGGGTCAAAATACAAATTCATACTTCTTTTTGTTGGATATTATCACATTTTCTTCCAAAAGTGTTACACAGTTTTTTCCACCAGGAATGTTAGATTCTTACTCTTAACAACACTTAGCCAACAAAATGTGTCCTGCTTTTTAATTTTGCTAAATCTGATCAAAATGGCATTTCAGTGTAGTTGTAATGTGCATCTAGCTTTGAGATTGAAATCTTATATATTATTAGAGACCATTTGAATATCTTTCATGCATCATCTTATCTCCATATTATTAATGGGCCTTTGGTCCTTTCTCAAATTTCAAAAATTTTTTATATATAATTTGTCTTTAATATGTGTTATAAGTAGCTTATCATGCCCTGTGGTTATGATTCTGGTGATTTTTGCAATTGCAAAAAATCCTCTTTTTGTAGCCAACTAGCCTCTTAGTTGTAATAGAAACCCTTTCTCAATATTGAGGTTAAAGATGAACAGACTCATGTTTTCCTAATATTTATATTTTTAGTTTTTAGATTTCTGACCCATTTGGAGTATATTCCTGTGCATTTGTGATATTGGGGTATCAGTTAACATATCTTTATATTAGCCATTGCAATCAAGAGCATCCTGCTTTAGTTATTCAGGAGTGTTTTAAACTTCTCTCCATAGGTTTTGCATATTTCTTGTTAAAGTTATTCCTAAGTGTTAAATCTTTGTTGCTACTGAAGCAGGTTTTCTGTACTGTACTGGTTATAATTTTTGCAAATTGAAAGCTATTTCTCTGTTAATTCTGTATGTTTCTGCCTTTCTGAATTCTTTTTTTTAATCATTGATTCTCTTATGATTTTCCAGCTATACTATCATATCACCTTCAAATAGAAATGTTTTACTTCATCAGTTTCTCTCTAATTCATTTTTCTTGATTAACTGCATTGCTTAATACCTCTAGTACAATACTATATATAGTACAATAGTAGAAATGATGTACATTTTTGGCTTATTCTTGCTCTCAGTAGTGTTTTACCATTGAATAAGATGGTGACTTTAGGGCTAAACATTATATCATGTTAAAAATAATCCTGCTATTATCAGGAATGGATGTTGACTTTTGTTAAGGCCTTTTAGGCATTTATACCAATGAAAGAAACCTTGTAATTGTTAATATAGAACACTTAGATATAACACAAGTAGCAACCAGGAAAAAACTACTACCCTTAAGAGATGAGAAAATAAACAAGTGAAAGATGAAAAAACTTAGAGGAGCGAAATTCAGACCTTTGAGGAGATTTGGCTGCTGCAAGAAAGAGTGACACACCAAGTTGCTTATCACAGTGAAGCCAAAGGTTGGAACCCCCCTAATTCAATCTTTGCATGAAAAATCCCTGGTGATTTTTCACCACCCCAAAGAAATCTATTGTTGATTAGCATTAAATTTTGGTTTTATAGGTTTTACTTTTTAATTCCCTATCTTTTTCAAATTTCCTACATTGATCTTACATGACTGTGGTAATTGGAAAACATGGTGTGTGAGGAAGGAGAGGGATTTCTAAGTCAAACTGAGTTAGCTATCATGTGAGGACTTCAGATACGTGAGAACTTTTCTCACACCAAAGGCCTTTGAACCACATCATGTTAATAGATGTCCACTCTTGCATATAGACAGAACTCTTATACCTGTGTACTTTTCTTATGTAATAAGGATATGTAAGCAAATGTGCTATTATCCTAAATATCCTTGCCTAAGCAAAGTCCTAAGGGAATACATTATCTGCAGCAATCATTGGATTCACACTGATAAATATTTAGAAAAAAGAAAAATACATGCTCTATGTAAAATAGCAAGGATGCTTAAGTTTGGCTGCTTTAACTCAGGAATATGTATCTTTGGCTGGTATGTTACCCAGGGAGACCAGTTAATTTTACTCAGAACTAGGTATTGGCCTGATTGCATTCCATAGGTACAGAACTTGAGTTATCTAATTTTATTCCTGCCTTTAGAATTCCATAGCTAAATGATGGTTGGTGTGCAATTTGGATAGATTGATAGACTGGACTTTCCTATGTAAACCGAAAACAAGACATTGCAGTGTATTATGCCCTGAGCATAAAAATTAAAGAGCAGAACACTTAAGTAACACAAAGAACACACCATTGAATAATTAGATGTTGAAGTATTTACAAATGATTTAAAACAAATTTAACTGAAGGTACATTTGAGAATGAAAAGGTGTGTATGTGGAGACAGTATAGTGGAATTGTGCTTTCCCACTCAATTTTGATATGAACTTATAGCTACTATTAAAAATCAAGGTACAAGCAGCGGTTTCACTCAGATTCACAAGGTAGCATTCCATCAATATAATGAGATATGAAACCTGCGAAATAAATTCTAACACTGTTGTGTTGTATGTGATTTCATATATATGGCATATCAGTAAATTTTCCAAAACAGGATTTAAGTGTAGTGAGAATTTCAAAATATCTCTTTGAGAATAAAATGTCACTTTTTTTTAAAGGTGATTTTCCCCACTGTATTCCATTTGAATACAGTAGGCATTAACTATGTAATGCTGCAAGGAAGAAAAAAATTTGACTTCCACCATAGGTCTTGCTTTTTCTTAACAGGGTTAACTTAAGCAGTTGCTAGCCCACTCCAACTCGAAAATAACAGATGCTGCTGCAGGCACCATGCTAAAAGGAATCAAATTATATCAACATTTAACAACCATCCCTTGTCAAAAACAGTTAATTCCTCTTGTTTCTTTGCTATAGGCATAAAGCAAGAAGGAAATGGGGACTTCAAATAGAATGGCAGTTGAAGTATTAATCTAGAAATAATGTTATTCTAATATGTGCTCAGTGATGTAAGGTAGTATCTCATTGCAGTCTTGATTTCTATTTCCCCGATTATAACTGATGTTGGACATTTTCTCATATGCCTGTTGGCCATTTGCATTTCCTAAAAGAGGAATTCTTACATACTAATGTAAAAGTTTCTCCCCATGAGAATATTAAAACTAGAATTTTTGGGATCATTACTAACACTTGATTATATGTTATATAATTCAACAATTTAAATATCTAAAGAAGTCAGTTATTCACACTATTAATTTTGTTTGATAATATAATTGTGTTCCCACAATGTTATTTTAAATATGTTCAACTTAATCCATTTTAAAATGGATTAAGGTATTAAAGAGCAACTGATTTATTATGAGTTGGAGATAGTGACAAGTGAACTCCAAAGCTTCGATTTTTAAACAAGATTCAACATCTTTTATTTACATATTTATGACAAACATTAATGGTCTTTTACAACTAAATCTAATAACAATGGTCAGAACAGAACAGAAAAGGCACAATTCCAAATTTTAGTCATGTTGAAATACAATTCCACTAACTGAAAGATACTACAAACAAGCAGCCATTATAGACTGCATGTCAATACTCAAAACTGAAAGCCACACAGCTATTGAAACAATGAGAAATTTTTGCAAATGTAAATATTACATATGTAAGTATAATGCATGCATGGCATCACATTTATCTTTTAAGCCATTTTAAAGTAAACTGAAATAAGTATCTTAATATATGTACATCAAGGCACATTCTTTTCTCTTGTGCTTTAGGAATGATTTACATATGTGATTTGCTTATATCTCTGTTTACACCTTTTAATAGTTCTAATACTTAAATTTTAACAATTACAGCTTATGTGGTGGTTTCCCAGAGGAGAAAAATGTGGCATCTCCCCATGTTACTTTGAAAATCAAGAATTGGCTATCTTAAAAAGGAATTCAAAAATCAAACACAAATTAGTAATTAAAATTTCAGGTAACTTTCGAAAATAATTTACTTTCAACAATTTGGTGGACCATAATCAATTTCTTTAGGTAGTATAATCTAATAAGGGCTGAACTGAAGATTTCTCAATATTCTGAAATTATTTGACAATTATGGCATCTACAGGGCTGTAGATCTCTATTACTACCTATTTCTAAACTGCAGTTTTTCAACAAAATCGAACCAGTAAACATGATACAAAAGCTGCAAACATACTAAACCTGGTTTAAATGTCATTCTTAGGCAAAAGAATGAGTCTTATTTTTTAATTTATCCTAGGTTATCGTGGAAAAATCTCCCAACAAGTGTTTAATGACAGTATTATCTGCTCATGGTCAATTTACTTGCCTTGAAGAGATAGTATAATAAGGCTTTAATAGGCATTTCATGCATTTTAATGGCATTTTAAAAATCAACTACTCATTTAAGGTTTCCCTATGTAGGTAAGTAAACTGTGCAAACTTGATTACAACATGTAACTCATTAAGTGCTTTAAAACAGAAGAATCCCTGACTTATAAGGAGTTAAAATAAATAGTAAGTCAAGAATCACAGAGTTGAGGCATTAAAAAAAAAAAGTTACATACTTAGGCATCCTACTAAAATGCTTTATTAGAATTTTTTTTTAAACCATAAACAGGGCAAATGAAGTCATAGAACCCCTATATTTTGAGAATAAAGAAAAATCAAACTGGTGCAGCCTTTTAAACTCAAATATATGTCAAAATGCAAATGAAACTGTACAGTTTTTAATTTAGCACAGTCCTTTATAAACATTAATTCATAAAAAGTATATACCATGATAAACCACTGTCATCAAAGGTTTTCAAGTTCTTTACAGTAAGTGGACTTTTCTACAGAATCCATTAACCAGACAAACCTTTTAGAAATGTTGAACATCACCAAATAGCCCAGAGCCTTGACATACAAACTCTAAGCAAATAGTCACATAGTATTGTAAACAAATGCTCTATTAAGTTCAGTATACATGAGATGTCACTTTTTATCTCCACTCCTATATTCATTCTGTTTCTGAAATATGTGCCACTTCCACTTCAACTGTTTGAATTGCTTCTGCAACTTCAGATAGCTTTTGTCCTTGTTGTTGTGCCAACACATAATTAACAACCTGCATAATACTTTGGTCAGAAAGTGTAGATACTGAAGGACACTCTTCAGTAGCAGCAACAGCTTCAAGAGCTTCCATAGTTTCCCCTGTCACTACCACAGCCTCAATTTCTTGAGGACCACTGCTTTCCTGTTCTTGCATGTCTGCTGTTAAGATGCTAACAGCATGCTCCACTTGAGTTCCTTCATTATGAAACCGAAGTGTATCTTTTTCCAGCATAATTTTGCAAGGCACATAATCTCTGTGGAATTTAGTCATATGTTTACGGAGTGTTCGAGCGTCTATGTAGGCTTCACTACATACTGGACAAACATAAGGCCGTTCACCAGTATGTGTTCTGACGTGGCGTTTCAGAGATCGGGCATCAGCCCAACCTACTCCACATGTTAAGCACTCAAATGGCTTAACTCCTATTAAAAAACAAAACAAAACAAAAAAGGTGACAAAGAGGCATGGTGAGGTACATCAAAATATATAAATATATTCAAGTTGCCTTATAATGCTTTTCAAGTACAACAGGCCTTACTGTCATGACTATGGCAGTCTTCTATAAGGGACCTATGGTTTATTTTAGAATAAGATTCTGCACTATAATCTTTCAAAAGATATTCCCATGGATAGAAATTAGTAAGACAAATTTCATTTTCTATGCATACTCTCATTTAACAGTTATGACAATCCTATATTAGGATGAGGAAACACAGGTTACACATAGTCTTACTTCACCATAAAAATGCTGATATAGACTATCAAGCTCACTGAAAAAGGAAATTAGGTAATAGGCAAGAGGATTGATAAAGGGAGAATCATTATATACTGGCTTGGCTTTTACTTTACATATATAATGCTATATTTAATTACCTTCATGGTTGTTCATGTGTCTCCTGTACTCTCTGAGCTGAGTGAACTTTCTTCCACATTGTTCACATACTCGTTCCAAGTTCTGCTTTGCTCTTCCTTTTTTCCCATGGGTGGCTTTTTTTACATGCCTTCTAAACAATGCTTTTTCATAAAATTCTTTGCCACATATGTTACACCTAAAATATGAGGTGGAAAACCTGAATTTTCAAAGTACCAGTATCCATAAGAATTAATCCAGGCCTGCCCAAGTGGCACAAGTTGAAGTACAGCACTGCAAAACTAGATGGCAGCCATTTCACCACGAGTTTGATCCCTAGCCAGGGAGGTGACCCACATGGCACAGCAGACTTCTGACCTACCCGCTGCTCCCCTCAGTGGTATACTTCATCCATCTGCCTATTTTGCTCCCCATTCTCTCTGGTGAATCCTCTCACCACCCCTGTACCTCTGGCCTATACCCTGGGTCTCACTTAACTTCAGACCCTCCTCAGATTTACCCACCTGTAAGGTTCAGTGACAGAATGAGACTTCACATGGGAATACCAATCTTTCTTCCAACTATAGCATTTATCACAAAATTGGCACTGGAATGGTTTTACACCAAGATGTTTATTCATGTGCTGACGAAGATCTCTAGCTTCAAAGAAACTTTTTTCACATCTGCAATAATAAAGTGCAGTCATCCAACGAGTTCATCATCTTATTTTTTTAAAACAAGTTCATAAAAATTCAGTAAATCCTTAGATTTATGAAGTCCACAGGATGATCCCAATATAAGACAAAAGAATTTCCTAGTATTCCAATCTTACATCAAGGCATATTTTTTTTCAAGGCATATTTTTAAAGTTTTTTAAGCTCTAAAGCTTGAGAAATTTTAGAAAGAACTATGCAGAGCTCCCACAGGTTATTACACAGGACATTTATTTCTGTCTTCTCCTTAACCCCCTCTAATCCCTTTCTTTCATATTCTTAACCCTCTCTCATTATTTTTGTCCATGTGCTGGGAGTAGACCTCACTCTTGAACAAGGATGAAGCAACTGACTCAGGCCTAAGTCAATGATAGTTCGATCCCTGCCCCAGAGGTGACCCACATGGTGTGGCAGACCTCTCCTGTCTCGCCCGATGCTCCCCTCAGCAGTGTCCTTTGTTGTATTGCCTGTCCTGCTCCCCATTGTTTCTGGTGAATCCTCTCGCAGTCCCTGCACCTCTGGCCTTTACCCCATTTCTGTATGCATAAATATAATCTTTAAAAAGAAAAAAGAAACATGAGTCTCCAGTTTCCCTTAATGGTTGCAGTGGAAATACAATTGAACAATACTATTTTTTTTTCTTATAGTTGTGTAAAAAACAGTTTCAGTACAGTGCCTCTTTGCGAGCACACCTCATTTGACATACCAGAAAAGTTTGGGTATCATGACTGTGTCAGAGAAAAACAGATCAAAAGGTAGTACATCTCAAGGTTTTTAAAATAGCAACTATTAAAAGTGGTTTTGCCACTGTTTTGTCCATATACAGCCTCACAGACACCAAGTACAAATGAACCTGAACCCAATTTAAAGTACTCAAATCTAGATTTTACCTTTCATTCAGGTCAATTTGGATTGTTCCCTTTCACTTGCAACTAAAAATGTATTGGTAACAGACTCACTGATTTACAGTAAGACTGACTAGAATGTTTTAAGAAAATATGGCAGAGTAGGGAATGTCTATCCCTCCACAAAAGTACTGAACAAATAGGCAAAAATTGTCATAAACAACTTCACTGAAGCTCTGTAAACTTAGCAGTTTATGGCAAAAGATAAATGTTTAATCAAGGGGGGAAAAGTATTGATTTTCAGCATGAATTTTCTGGCATTTCAATTTATTCTAGCCCCACCCTCAGTTCACCAGCAACAGTTAAGACAACAGATTACAGTTCTCCCTGGTGGTGCAACGGGTTAGGACTGCAAGCTGGCCTCAGCCACTGCAGTCCAAGTTTGATCCCATACTGGAGGTGAGCCCATGGTACAGCAGACCTGTTTTGCTCACTGCTCTCTGCAGCAGTGTACTTCGTTGACTTGCCTGTCCTGCTCCTCACTCAGACTGGTGATTCCTCTACCACCCCTAAATCTCTGGCCTACTGTACCCCAGTTCTGTATGTATAAATAAATAAATCTTAAAAAAAAAAAAAAGAAAAAAAGCAGATTACATTCCAGCTATGGGTTCTTAGTAGCAGAGGGACTTAATCTCACGCAATTACATTTGTTTGTTTTGATCTATCTAGTGACACCATTAAGAAGCACCTCAAAGGGACTGCCTAACTCCTCCAGGTTTGAGGATTGAGGAGAAAGGAAGAGGGTATTTTTTTTAATTTTTAAGATTATTTAAGCATACAAGAACTGGTGTGTAGGCCAGAAATGCGGGATGAGGGCGAAAGGATTCACCAGAGACAGAATAGTGAGCAGAACAGGCAGATGTAGTAAATCCCTACATCACTAGGGAGATCCAGGAAGTTTGTTGAATATACCTAAAGGCAGGGCCCTCCCTGGTGGCTCAGCAGACTGGAGCGCTGCACTGCGAAGCCAAATCAAGCCAAACCATGGCACTTCACTGCAAGTTTGATCCCCGCTCCAGAGGTGACCACATGGCACAGCAGACCTCAGACCTGTCCTGTCTTGCCCACTGCTCCCCTCAGCAGTGTACTTTCTCAATTTGCCTATTCTGCTCCCCACTCTGTTTTTGGTGAATCCTATCACCCCTGCACCTCTGGCCTTTACCCCATTTCTGTATGCATAAATAACATCTTAAAAAAATTCTTAAAGGCACACATCACCTGACATAAGGAGTAACAGTTTGCAAACAATATACACCCCTAATCTTGAGAGGAATGGCTGGGGAATGAGATGTTTGGTAACATGGATTTCAAAAAACTCTCACATTGTCAGGAATTCAGAACTCCATCCACACATTTGCACAGAGCTGGGCATATTCTCAGAAAAGACCTCAAAAGGCCCTAAACTCTAATCTCTGGCTAACTGCACAAACAGGAAGGTTACGTCAGAATTGTAAAGTGCCTGGTGCCAACTGAAGGCATTCTTAAATTAGTGGTCATGGCTTACACCACAGTGACTACACTAAACACCAATAAATTTTACACTTTAAAATGATGAATTTTATGTTATGAAAATTTTACCTCAATTACAAAAAAGAAGTTACAGGAGGCTTTGTTGTATGAAAAAAGAAAAGGTAGAAAGAAAAGTTATCTGAAAAAAGGAGAAACTAACAAAGGTCCTAGCACTTAAAAGGAACTACCTAGGAAGCAACTCCTACTAGAACCAAAGACTTTTTCGCTATAGTTCCTACTGTTTGTAGTACAATGAAGAATCTCTTAAAGTTATTTTAAATGAGTGATGTGTAGTAATGTATAACTAAATGAATGGTTAAAAAATAATAAACAGTAACATCTGAGCAAAATCTGATTAAAATGAAGAGTAAATAAAAAGCATTTATCACTGTAACATTTCAAATATTTTAACTTTGTTGAGAAATAACTGACAAAACCGAAATACAAAGTACATTCTGTGATTTTTCATGATATATACCTAATGATCTGTAATGATTAATATACATTTGAAAGGATTCTTCCATATCACTAATTAACACATCAGTATGAAGATTTAAGCTCTACTATCTCAGCAAAACTCAACTGTACAATAGTGTTATCAATCAAAGTAACCTTGAATACTTTCTTTTGAAAACAACTTTCAAATAAACTAAGAATTAAAGAAAATTAACTGAGTAATTAACAAATTAAATACTTACTGAGTACAGTGATAACCTCGGACCTCAGGCTTTGGCTGGTGTTTCTTTAAGTGTTTGCTGAGTCCAGAACCCCTATGAAAAGACTTTCCGCAAACTGAGCAAAGGTACATGGACTTTCCTATAAAAAAAAAAGTCATAAATCAGCAATCAAGTAGTATTCCAAAAGAACATTTTACTTCTGTAATATTTCTGATATTGTTCTATAAAGGGGACATGTACGCTATAAACTTTGACAGCTACCTTCAAGGAATACTAACAAATTATATCAAAATTTCTATTTCCTCTCAACTGTAACATACTAACAAGGCTACCAGTCAAGAAAAGCCAAGCCATGATTATTTGCATAATCATTTAGATAACATTAGAGTTGACAGAAGCTCTAGAACAGCTATCAGCCCTTCATCAGCCATTTCCATATAATTGCTTTAAGCATCTGAAAATAAGTATGTGGAAAGTAAAAATTCTAATAAAATTACAAATCACATATTGACAGCTACATCTTCCTATTGCATAACTTTTTAAAGCACAACCATTTCTTTAGGTGCCAATCTAAAGTATGTATTAATACAAATTTTTGTACCTGAAGGAAACAGTATTTTATACAAATAACTCTTAATACCTAAATTAAAAATTTAAGGATTTTTAAAAAAAGACTTATTTATTTATTGATACAGAACTGGGGTATATGCCAGAGATGTGGAGGGTGAGAGGATTCACCAGAGACAGAGTGGGGAGCAGAACAGGCAGATGATCAAAGTACACTGCTGAGGGGAGCAGCAGGCGTGGCAGGAGAGGTCTGCCATGTGGATCTCCTCTGGGGCAGGCAGGGATCAAACTCATGCGGAAGTGGCTTAAGCTTCTTTGTGCTGTGCTTTAACCGGCTGCACCACCAGGGAGGGCCATTAAGGATATTTTTTAATAAAATACCTGCACACATGCAGTCATCAGTATATCAATATAATTTCCAAAATAATTACAGCATAATAAAATGGCAATTAACCATTTTAACATATATAACATATAACTACATGAGTATAAATTTTTCATTACCTGTGTGAATACTCATATGTTCTTGAAGACTTCGTTTGGTAACAAATGACTTAACACACAGTTCACACTGGAACTGCTTTTGGGATTGATGAAGACTCTGGTGTAATTTTAGACCATGCTTGTAGATGAAAGTCTTTCCACAGACCTAAGACAGCACAAGGTTTTAAGGCAGTAAAAACAGAAAGGGAGATAGATGCTGAATCTGTAGAATGAGGACAGAGAAAACTACTGTGTCCATCGCAAATAAAAAACTTAAATTAGAAACAAAATTACAAGGTGAAAATTGAAACCAGAGACAATATTTTAGCTATTCATCTTCTGACTTAAATTTTAACAAACACTGCTATTTTTTTTTTTTTACAATTATATGATCACTGGAACTAAAAACAAAACAGGAAAAAAAAAAACAACTCAGTACAGTGCTGCCCTTGTTAGTTTGGTAAACAAAGTATCTCATATTAACAGACATAAGAGTTTAATCAAGAACAATACACTTACTTCCTGCTATACCTAGTAGAAGTGGGCTTCCCCCACCCCCATCCCACTCAATTAGGGAGAGATTTTTGTTGAATAGAATAAATATGTCAGAGTGAAACGCCATGACAGTTTTCTACATGCTTACTCTCCATTGCTGCACTTATATCTCCCATACACAAATCATTATGAGACGTGTTACACTGTTAAGACCAACAACCAAAGAAATATTTAGTTTAAAAATATGTAAATAAAATGATGCTTAGGCCTTGACTTCAAAATAATTGAAGGTGAAGAACAAGACAAGAATGTCCATTACTTCTTACTTCATATTAGAGGCTTAGACAGAAAGAGTGGATATGGGAAAAGGATAGTTTCAGTAAATTGGAAAGTCAACATAGAAGAATGTAGTTGGATCACCTGCTAAGCTCAGACACAAAAATAAATTCCAAATCAGTTAAAGATTTAGATATAAGACCTGCAACAATAAAATATATATAAGGAAACACTGGTGCTACATTCCATCAACAATTAAGATGATTTTTGGTGACTCTACTCCTTTGGCAAGGGAAGTAAAATAAACAACTGGAATTACCTTATGTTAAAAAGCTTTTATAGCACAAAAGAAAACACAAGATTAGAAACATGCCCTATTGAATGGGAGAAAGTTGTCTCATAATACAAAACTGTTAAGGGGCTAATATTCAGGATACATAAAAACACCTAATTTAACAATAAAAATGAAAACTCTCCAATTGACAAATGGGCAGCAAAGAATAGACAACTCACCAAAGGGGATCCAAAGGCCAATTAGACATATGAAAAATGCGCATCCTTGCTTCGAGTAAGAGATGTACAGCTTAAAGCCATTAAGAGGTACTATCTCACGTCTATGAGAATTATATATATGGAAAAGACCTCTAGGGCCTCCCTGGTGGTGCAGGTATCTCCAGCAACTGTGGCAGGAGTTGAATCCCCAGTCAGGGTACTAGCCCACATGGTACAGCAGACCTCTCCTGTCTCGCCTGCGGCTCCCCTCAGCATTGTGTTTTGGTATATCTGCCTGTTCTACTCCCTACTTTGTCTCTGGTGAATACTCTCACCACCACCCCGCCCCTCACACACACACCTGTGGCCTACACCCCAGCTCTTGCATGCATAGATGCAAGATACAGATGCTATTAGAAAAACTTCACTATTCCAAATTACATTAAGAGCTGCCCAATCCCAGGATTCTTTTACCCAGGAGTCATATTTTGGTATTTAGGTACTCTCAGTCCTCAATTCTTGAAAAAGATGTATAGCTTAGGCAGGATTTTTGCTAAGGAGATTTACTGAAGCCATAGATTCATTTCCAGTCCAAGTTGGTCCTGCTGAAGCTTAAATGATGATTGAGATGAAGTAGTTATTCTTACCCAGTACAATCCTCTGAATTCTATTAACTTTCACAAACATTCCAAAAAGATTAATTTCAAGTTATAACTTGAGAGAACAAATTAAAAACACAACTGGTAATCACCCTTGAGTAGGCAACAAAGTAAAGTCAGAATTCCTTGAACATTCTAAGAAAGAGAAGGAGACTCCAAAAATCAACAATTTCATAACCAGTTAAGTTCAAATATCCTTCAAATAACAAAATAAATGGAAAATTTTACCTGGCATGCATGTGGCTTTACACCTGTGTGCTTTAACATATGTATTCGCAGTGAATATAATTTAGGTAATATCCTTCCACATATGGAACATATAAATTCTCGTTTGGTTCTGCCCTTCTCAGACGAAGTTCCTGATGCCTCATTAGATGCAGAATTGGATGACGAAGTGGGGGTATCTTTTCTGGTATGTCGAATGAGGTGTGCTCGCAAAGAGGCACTGTACTGAAACTGTTTTTTACACAACTATAAGAAAAAAAAATAGTATTGTTCAATTGTATTTCCATCGCAACCATTAAGGGAAACTGGAGACTCATGATTCTTTTTTTTCTTTTTAAAGATTTTATTTATGCATACAGAAATGGGGTAAAGGCTAGAGGTGCAGGGACTGCGAGAGGATTCACCAGAAACAATGGGGAGCAGGACAGGCAATACAACAAAGTACACTGCTGAGGGGAGCATCGGGAGAGACAGGAGAGGTCTGTCACACCATGTGGGTCGCCTCTGGGGCAGGGATCGAACTTGCACTGAAGCTGCCATGGCTTGGCTTAGCTTCACAGTGCAGTGCTCCTATCCACTGCACCACCAGGGAGGGTCTACGAGACTCATATTTCTACTAACTTGTTGCGCCAATTGTATAAACCAATAAACATATATAATGTTTAGTGGTAAAGGCAATGGAATGCTAATAAAAACATATACTATATAAACCAGGTACCAGATTATAGATATAAAAAGGATAAGACCCAGTCTTTAACTCTGCAGAAGTATATAATATAGTCACAGGAACAGGATTTATATGTTAAAAAGAGAATATCTAAGAGGAAGTTATCAGAACAATAAAGAAAGGTATCATCAGTGAGGCTGAATCTTGAAGAGTAGGACATGGACAAAAAACAAAAGAATGGTATGCTTGTATGAGTTCTAATAATGATAAAACTGGGAAGATAAAACTGATGATCCTTGCATTTTACAATGCAGTTTGTGGGGATTCATTAGCTTTTATTCTTTCTTCTACAATCAAAGTTGCATATGATTACAATGTATGAAACATTTTTTAGGGCCTTCCCTGATGGCTCAGCAGGTTAAAGCACAGCACTGCAAGCTTTGCAGCAGCTACTTCTGTGCGAGTTCAATCCCCGCCCCGAAGGTGACCTACATGGTGCAGCAGACCTCTCCTGTCTTGCCTGCTGCTCCCCTCAGCAGTATATTTCAGTACATCTGCCTGTTCCCCACTCTGTCTCTGGCGAATCCTCTCACTGCTCATGCACTTTTGGCCTGTACCCCAGTTCTGTATGCATAAATAAATAAATTTTCAAAAATAAATAAACACATATATAAATCTTTTAAAAAATAAATTGTTTCTTGGTATACTACTCTACACCATTTTTTATTAGCTGTATTTATTTATGCATACAAAAAAAGGGGTACAGGCCAGCGTGTACAGGCCAGTGTGGGGGATGAGAGGATACACCAGAGACAGAGTGGGGAGCAGAACAGGTAGGCAAACTAAAATATACTGCTGAGAGCAGTGGGTGAGACAGGAGGTCTTCTGTGCCACTGAGTCACCTCCCTGGTTGGGGATAGAACTCAGGCTGCTGTGGGGATCCTCAGAGCACTGTACTTCAACCCACTGAGCAACCAGGGAGGGTCCCTATAGCACTTTTTTTCTGGCTTTCTTAAGGCTTATATTTGTAACTAAGTAACAAATAATGGAAAGTGACTCTCTGCTTCAATCTTTACACTTGCATAATTCTTTCCCATTACTCTATTTTCTCAATACAGTTAAAGCATATTTTTGATGAGATCAAGTTTAGTGTTTGCACTATTGGGCTGGTGTAACTGTTATTGTAGCTGGGTCATAAAGTAAGACTGTGATTCTCTTCCTTTTTTTTCTGTTTTGCGATTTCTTCCTGTACTTACAACTAATGTATCATGAAACCCTTTCTTCAATTATCTACTAAAAGATTTAAAACAAATAACCTCATAGGAGAACTGTCAAAGTTAAGTCTCATTCCAACTTTGCTTGGAATCTGTGAAACAGAACCCCATGGTTCTGTTTTCCATATCTCATTTTGATGAAACACCTCTACCAATGGCTGACTGAGACAGGGATTTAAAAGTCAAGACCTTGCATATTTAAAAATGTTCTTATTCTACCATCACAAATAACGGACAGTTTGACTAACTATATATTCCAAGTTGAAAGTCATTTCCTTTTATAATTTTAAAGACAGTGGGCCTTTTTTTTTTGTATTACAGCTTTCATTGTTGTTGCTGCTGCTAAGTCTGAAACCCTTATTCTTCTATGATACTGACCATCTCTTTTCTTCCTTGCAATTTAGTTTTTCTTTTGTCCCTTGAGTATATTTCTTTTATGTGTGTGTGTGTGTGTGTGTGTGTATGTATATGTATATACTTATTTATTTTTTTTTTAAAGATTTATTTATTCATACAGAATTGGGGTACAGGCCAGAGATGCGGAGGGTGAGAGGATTCACCAGAGCCAGAGCGGGGAGCAGAACAGGCAGATCGATGAAGTACACTGCTGAGGGGAGCAGCGGGCGGGTCAGGAGAGGTCTGCCACTCCATGTGGATCTCCTCCCGGGCAGGCGGAGATCGAACTCATGCGGAAGTGGCTTTAGTTTCTTAGTGCAGTGCTTTAACCCGCTGCACCACCAGAGAGGGCCTGTATATACTTATTTTTAATTCTTCACCCATAGTTCCATTTTCCAGCTCCCAAACTTGGAATTTCCTGAGCCATCAGAATAACGTATCTTTTGTCTCATAATTCCACCACACCCTTGGACTATCCTGAGCAGTGGTAGCATCTTTTATCATATTTGGTCTTTTGTCCTTAGCTCTAGATGGCTTCAGAATTTCACCGAAGTTGAGGTGGGTGTCTCATTAAGGGTATATTATTGTTTGGTAAACACCCTAGAAAAGTTCCAACCCCTGATTTCCTGAGAGGAGAAAGGCTAGAAGTAGAGTCCAATCACCAATGGCCTAGGATTTAATTAATTGGTGACACCTAAGTAGTGAAGCCCCATAAAAAACCGAGAACTTCCAAGTTGTGAAACCACAGTAGTTCCATGTGCTGCCTTGTAGGATCCCAAACTTTACAGAAAAGGAAACTCCTTTGTCCCTGGACCTTGACTTTCTCATATGGTTATTGACTCCTTATCCTTCAGTATCCTTTGAAATAAGCCAGTTCTCTAGTTAATACTTGGCTTTCCTGCTATCTAGCAAATTAAGTGAATATAAAGTGGTGGTTGTGGGAACCTGATTTATAGTCAGTTGGTAAGGAGCAGATACTAATCTGAGTTTGCAATAAGCACCTAACATTTGAGGAGGTGGTCATGGGAACCTCTAATCTTTGACCAGTTGGTCAAAAGCAAGGGTAACTGCCTGAGGGCTGTTTCAGGTACCTGAAATAGAAGGTGGCCTTGGGATACTGACTCTTAACCAGTAAAACCTGCTATCATCTCCAGGTAGAGTGTGTCAGAACTGAATTGAATTCTTGGGACACCCTGCTGTGTTCTGTTCTTTGCTTGTAGGTGAAGGGAATTTAAAGACACCGGTTAAGATTGGGTCCAGAAACCCAACACAACTAACAATGAAGCACTAAAGTAGACTCTATTTACCATGCAATCAGAGTCATCTTCAACTAGCTTTGCAGAGACTTACCGGACATTTGTAATCTCTAGCTCTTTCATGTTTCAGTGTGTGCATTATAAGGGCATATCGTCTCTGAAAAATCATTCCACACTCCCCACATTTATGGGATGCTTCCTCTTCAGTATTCTCTTTAGCATCTCTATTTGGCTGTTTCATCTTTTTTCCTCTTTGAACTAATTTCTGAGCCACCTATTAAGGCATAGAAAACACAAACCAAGTAAACATATTCATTTTTATTTGTCTGAGTTCACATTATTTAATACTGGTATTGAAAGCATTACGTTGCTTTCCTTCCCACCAAAATAATTTTCATCATAGGCATGTTTTTAAATAGAATGTTCGAACCTAAAGTTAAAAAACTACGAAAGTCAATTCTTTTCATCATACCTGTTGGACTGCTGACTTGGGAATGGCTTTCCGTTTCTGCAGCTTCTTCTCCATTCCTTTGTGTAGTCGGATATAGCCCCCTTCATTAACAGAACGCTGCCGAAGCCTGCTTTTATAAGTATCATCATCAGGGCCCATGTCTGTTTTTGCAGTCAGTGCAACTAAGTTTTCATGATCTTTTAAAGTCTCACCAACATTCTGCTGGTGCTCCGGAATGTCTTCAGCACAGATATCTTCCGCTAATGTATCATTTCCCATATCAGTCTTTTCTGGAAGACTGATTACATTCTCTTTTGGAAGTTTGGAAGGAATATTAGAAACTGTATTATCTTTGCAGTTTGAAGTTTCTAGTTCTGACTGGTTGTTTTTTGTTATTAAGTCAACAGACTCCATTTCAGGCTGGGAATCAGTTACACAGCCTGCAGGTGACAGAGTAGCATCAGTCTCTGAAGAAACCTGGGGACCAGGTTGTTGTCCTAGATGTTCCTTCTGCTCAGACTCTGGCAATTCTCCATTTACTAGTAGTACAATTTCACAATCCCCCAGTTCAGGAGATAAAGTTGTAGTTCCCTCATTGCTAGCCACTGGAGGGGCTGTACTTCCATTTTGTTCTGGTAAGTCCTGGGTAGACGCAACTGTCTGTACTTCACCTTTCTTATATACTGTTAGTTGCTTCTCTTCCATTAGCTTATGTACACTTTCACAGATTTCTAAAACTTCTGACATGAAAAGATGACGAGCCAAGATGGCTACATCAGCCATGCTACAGAAGTCAAAGCTTAGCACAGACGTGTAGGCAAATTCCAGTAAAGGAAGGAAACTTGCCTTACAAAAACCTATGAAACAAGGATGGTAGACAAAGAAGTCAATCACTATTAAAACACCTTTTAAGTACAATTACGTATGATTATGGCAATATAAAACAGAATGTAAGTGTAAATATCACCATTTACTTTGCAGGTAAACACCCTGGATTTGTTTTCTTTTTATTCTGGTTGTTTATTAGACCATAACTAACTCACTTTTATGAGCCAATTCATAATACCTAAAATAGAAAATAATATCAGACTTACTATCTCGAAGAACTGGTGTAAAGCAGTCATTTTCAAACTCTACTTCTTAGAACAAATTCCACTCAACAGATGGAACAGATGCTGGTAAATGAAGGGCAACAAGAGATGGAGGCAAGGTTCAACTAATCTGCCTCCTAATCTCACTTTAGTAAGCATAACTGTATGTTTTAATAAGAATCCATACAAAATTTGATGGTGAACAAGGATTTCTATGACAAAAAATTACAAACCAAGGTTTAAGGTAGGGAGGCATCAGCAAAGTTTTTCTGTAAAGAATCAGGTAGCGTATACTGTACTCATAAAGAGTCTGTTTCAAACTATTCAATTCTGCCTTTATAGCCAGAAAGAATAACACACAAATGGGTGTGGCTATGTTTCAATGTAACTATTTACAAAAAGAGAGGAAAAGGAGGTACGTGGAGGAACGTTTCTTGAGCTGCAGTGAGTCTACCCTAGAACAAAATAATTCCCACACACAAGATATTACATACCATTCTGTTAGAAAATAAAATCAGTTTTTTCTAAGTTCATACTTCATTTTAGAAATCCATTTTTAATATTCACATCATGTGAAAAGATCACATAGTGATGAATCCAGCATAATCTTCACAATCAGTATGATTAAGAATCTATCTTTTCAGAGTTTCCTACATAGTCAAGCAAATGTTCTTATTCTCCCTTCTTATAGGTATATTACACATATTGCCTATGCTTGATTAATTTCATAATAACTTTTTTTAAAGAATTGTTTATGTATGTACATAAGAACTGGGGTACAGGCCAGAGGTGCATGGGGTGAGGATTCATCAATGACAGAGTAGGGCACAGAACAGGCAGACTGAAATACACTGCAGAGAGGAGCAGCAGGTGAGACAGGGAAGGTCTGACGCATCATGTGGGTCACCTTCCTGGCCAGGCATTGAACTGCTGGTGCAGATGGCTATATAGTGCTGCTCTTTAATCCCTTGAGCCAGCAGGAATGGCCCAGTCTCATAATAATTTATCTTAAAGATCTTTTAATATGTATAGAGCAAAGGCAATATTTTAAGAATTCATATTACTGTGTTTTTCAGTTTTGATTCAAGGTAGATAATATGTGGTCTTTTCATATAAGCAGATAAGGGATAGAGAAGAGTCTTAAGCATTAGAAGTAAAGGTGATAAATAGGGGAACACAAATCAACATCATCATCATCATGGCTAATCAGCCATTCTTAGAAAAGCTGATAAATAGGCTGATGCCATATAAATCCTGCTACAAACTACAAGACCAAGTTAAGCTTGAGGTAAGAATATTTACTTATTTTTAATTATGTTTATTGAGGTTAACACTGATTTGTTAAGATATAAGGCTTTTTCGGGGGGGGGGGACCACTTACTTACTAACCACTTACTAACACCTAGCACCTTTTAAATTACTAAGTCAAAGTCATGTTTCCTGTAAAAGAATTAACATGTTCTAAACATCACTTTAACTATCAAAATCTCTACTCAAATGAGTCCCCTGTTTACTATAAATACTATGAAATATCAAAGAAAAATCACTCATAATATTTTGTTTCTACCCCGCCATTTTACTTACACACACTCAGAGCAAAATGTTTTATTTAATCAAAATGAAGTGTGCTTTTTCACAATATGAACACTTTCTAGTTCTTGTAAACCTAAATGGAAAGACCTTTTCGATTTAGCTAGACTGCCACTATAAGTGAGTTTCTCCCTCTTTAGTATGAATGCTGAGTTTGTAAGTTAGATGGATACCCTCTCCAGTATGTAATTATAACAAAAATATTATACAGTTCTTACCTGAAAGATCCACCACTGCTTCATGACTGGAAACGGCTCCTTTCTCAATGAAAAGATCTCTAAAATACTCGCTATTAGCTGACAAAACAGATTTGTGAGCCTTGTACTCTTCTCCTTCAATTAGCAGAGTAACATCACAGAACTGGTTTGAGAGTCTCTGTTCATTCAGCTGTTTTAAGACAGCCTGACAATGTTTTGGAGAAGAACGTTTCACCACTCCTTTGGTGTCAACCTAACAAAAGATTTTGAGACCAAGAGCTATATTACTTATCATTTGTACCTCTACCCTTAACAGAATTTAAAAGAAGATACACTATTTCATTTTTAAGACACTGCTAATTATTGTATCCTGATATTTTTAAAATTTATATATTTAAATAAAAAGGGATATCCTCATTGTTTTTGATGTTTATTCTACTTGACTCAATAAAAACTTGTATCTCACTCCTTGCTATCCCTTACTAACCATAAATTTGATGATACCTGAAACTAATGCAGGCAAAAAACAAAGACCTGGTGAGCTTAATTTTACCTTGTCCCATGACCCAGAGATTATTTTCAGTAATGCTTTTGTTATACTAAATGCATTAGTTATACTAATACACCATTGAAATGTATTCTGTCTAAATGCATTAGTTATGCTAATATACTACAGAAAAAGGAGGCCTGATAAAGAAGTAAGGAGTTTTATTTCTAAGAGCAGAAACAACAAAATACTTATGATCAAGAGTTATAGTATATGTAACAAACAAATCATTGCTTCAGACATAGACCAGCTTAAATTTTCAATGCCAATGCCAACCTTTAAAAAGTTTTGGCAGTTTAAGAAAAAGTTCAAAGACAACAAATATTAATAATCATTAATTACAAATATTAAAGCTGAACTGAAAGTTCGACTTACAAATACAAGTTCATGTTTGGATACTGGCTTCTTTTTTGTGGGTTTGGAGGCTGTCGGAGGTGAAGTAAAGTTGCTTAGGTCATCCTCTGATTCATTGCTTTCTTCTCCAGAATCAAGGTCTAGTCCTAATTCTTCCAACATTTCTGACGTATCTGATATGGGACGGGAGCGATCGAGTTTCTCCTGGCATTTGCTACACTGTTTAATGTAATCTTTGACTTGCCTTAATATACCTACAATGAAAAGAAAAAATAACAAGTTTAACAGTGATTTTATTGGAAAATTCAATAGATTATACTGTTAATTTAATCTACATACACAAATATATGTTCTGGGCTCATGTGTGCACACGTGCCCAAACAGTATAGCATGTAAAATAAGTTCAGTATGTAAGACCCACCTTTTCCAAAGTTGTATAAGATTTCAATGATAGTTTGTTTCCATCCTGAGGTAGCCTATGTGTTATTTATTTCACGTTATTTTCTTTATCATATAAAATGACTGTGTAGCAGCTCTAACTGCCCACTTGTATCTATCTATGCAGGTGTCCTTTACTCTTCCTCCCCTTTATAAGAAACCTATTCTTCTGAATATAAAAAAATAATTATGCAGCCTCACCCATTTCCAATGAGTCGCAGCTACTTCATGCAAAAAGAAAAATATGAAATTGGGCCTCCAAGACAGAGCACTATGAAGCTACTATCAGCAGCCACTGCAGCATAAGTTTGATTCCTGGCCAGGGAGCTGACCCATCTGGCCTAGCAGACCTCTCCCATCTCACACACTGTTCCCTTCAGCAGTGTATTTCAGTACATCTTCCTGTTCTGCTCCCCACTGTCTCTGGTAAATCCTCTCATCCTCCCCACACATCTAGACTTCATCCTAGCTCTTGTATGCACAAATAAATCTTTAAAAAAAAAAAAAAGAAAAAAATACAAATGGAACCAGTATTAACCTGAATAGGATCACAACCAGAATTGTCTCAGTTTTGAAAACCATGAGATTTTTTAGGGCTGTATGAAATAACAGCATACATGGCCTCTTTCTGGTGGTGTACTGAGTTAAAACACCACATTGTGAAACTCTCAAAAGCCATTGCAGCATGAGTTCGAGCCCCAACCAGGGAGCTGACCCAAATGGCGTGGCAGACCTCTCCTGACCTGTCTGCTGCTACCTTCAGCAGTATATTTCAGTAGATCTGCCTGTTCTGCTCCCCACTCTATTTCTGGTGAATCCTCTCACTCACCACACCTCTGGCCTGTATCACATAATCAAACAAAAACTGATAATCTACAAGGCACTCATTAAACCCTATTTTAAACTTCAATTTCCAGCTCAACATTCTGGGTCAGGATAAGAAGCAGAGAAGAATAATGTGTGTCTCTATGTATTATCTTTGTAAGGTGGAACAAATATTTGTTGTTCTACAAGAGAATAAAGTCCTAAGAGGTAAGCAACATGGCCAAAGTCCAAAATCCAAAGTCCAAAGTCACGTCTATTGTATAGGTAGGCTCCCAGAAATTTAGAGACTTTTTTGTTTATTATGCTACTTCATCATTTGTTCGTTCCTGTGGCAGAAACATCTTTCCCAATAATTCCCAGAATGCAAACAAAAAGGTTCATTAATTAGCTAATATGTTACAGAGAGTAAATCCTTTAAGAGTTCTTAAAATTATACCAAGTTCCTTATACTTTTAACCTCTGAAAAATATTCAAACAATATTCTCAAGTTGTATTATGTTTCATACTTACTAGAAGTATATACTAGACAATGAAGAAAATCATGCTTTCATTTTAGAGACATATGGCTATTATCATATTAGAAGTTTCAAGTTCTACAGTAAAGAAATCTGTTTAACCTAGAAATTTGCCAAATTTATTTGTTCACAGAATACCTATATTTTTCATACTATATCTTAGGAAATAATGAATTATGTGAAATATAACTTCCATTAAAAAGACATGTGCATGGGTGATTTGGTGATGGGAAACCCAAGGGGATTGCAACTGAGATGGAAAAATGCACAGAAATATGTAAAAATAAACTATTATTTAAAAAAAAAAAAAAGGCATGCGCAGTCCTCCCTGGTGGTGCGGGGGCTAAGGCGCAGCACTGCAAGCTAGCCACAGCTGCTTCAGTACAAGTTCAATCCCTAGCCCCGGAAGTGATCCACATCATGCAGCAGACCTTTTCTGTCTCACCTGCTGCACCCCTCATCAGTATGACTGTTCTGCTCCCCACTCTGTCTCTGGTGAATCCTCTCACCACCCCTGTACCTCTGGCCTACAGCCTAGTTCTGTATACATAAATAAACAAATCTAAAAAAAAAAAAAAAAAAGGCATGTGCATAGATTTAGAAACCAACAGAAGGTATACTTCAGTGTGTGAAGATATTAAAAGTTAACAAGACTTTATTACTGTAAGGAACAGTGATATATATTTTACATGCAATCATGAATAAATGGGTTAGGAGAATAAGAAATTTCTAGAAATTAATAGTGATGACTACACAATAATGTGAAGGTTTTTTGACACCACTGAACTATACAATTAAAAATGCTTAAAAAGGAAAAATTTATGTTAAGTGTATTTTACCACAATAAAACAGTAAGCTTACATATGTAAATGAATGGAGGAAATATTTGTTATATATTTCTATGTAAAGAACTTACTTGTAGAGGCCCTCCCTGGTGGTGCAGCAGATTAAAGCACAGCACTAAGAAGCTAAAGCCACTTCAGCATGAGTTTAATCCCGCCCTGGAGGTGACCCACATGGCACGGCTGAGACCTCTCCTGAGCCGTCCACTGCTCCCGTCAGCAGTGTAAAATATATAAATCTTAAAAAAAAAAAATACTTGTAGAATAATGAATGCTGCTAAGGAAATTTCTATATCCAAAGTAAAGACAAGAGGTACTTTTTAAATTATTCATTTTGGTTTTATTTCTAAACATTTTTATTTCTGTATCTTCTGCAGTAGGATTTATTAACTATTGACTGGCTGAGGTCAAATGATATTAGAGAAAATGTACTGAAAGCATTTGAACAAGAATGGAAAATAAAAAGTATTAATGGATGATAATTAATCAATTGTCTCAGAAAACATCCTATCATGGTTTCTGTCTCTTTTAACTGAATTAATGTTTTAATGGAGTCATTTTAGATCCAGTTTTACAGATTACAGAAACTTACCCTCCTTAATTCACCTAAAGCTGATTAAGCTGAGAGAATCTGACTGAAGTTGACTACTCAAAATACATCATTATGTAAATATAGTTAATCATGTCGAGTGGGAAATCACTGTAAGATGGTAAAATGATGTAGCAAAATCTGACTAAACACTTCGTCACTGAACCTCTCTGGGCATATATCTAATATGGGGATAATAGTAGTTCCTTCTCATTCAGTTTCTCATTTGTTGTTACCCAAATTATGAAATTATGTACAATCAGATATTTGAGAGAGGCAGGACAACACACTGACAAAATTTTTACCACAGCATAGTTTGTTCTACTTTATCATTAGTTATTGCTATTGACTTCAGTGTTAAATTTACAAATTAAGCTTTATCGTATAAGAAAAAAACAGTACATACAAAATTTTGTAGCATCCCAGATTTCAGGCATCCACAGGGGTCTTGGAAGGTATCCCCAGCAGATAAGGGAGAACTACTGTACTTACACAGGGCTGTTATGAGGCTTAAATGTTAATCTTTATAAAGTACTTTGAACAATGTTGCGACACAATAACTTTCATTTTGTCAATTATTTGTCAACCTGTGATATATATATATACATATAATATCCATATAAAAATAATACCATGTTACCAATAAATGAATTCCCTTAGTGGCTAGTCCTTTATAAAAGAACTTGAGGGACTGTTACTCATTCTATAGAGAATTTTTCTCAACCTCAGTAGTATAGAAATATTAAGTCTAATAATTCTTACTGGGTGTGGTGAACAGGGGAAATCAGGTTGTCATATGTCTCCGGATACAGCAAATGTTCCCTGAGAGGAAAAATCCTCCCAGCTAAGAACCACTGCTCTAGCGATCTCCCAAGTTTAACAATTTGCTTCTGTCAGCTGTTCAAGAACCACCAACCCCTGTAAGTGTTAGGTACAGTAGAGGGGTGTGGAAGTGTAGGATGGGTGGTTGGGGTAGTGGTGTTAGTGGTTCCTAAGTTCCATGCATATTAGTTGTTCAGTTTTTGTTTTGTTTAAAGGGGTTACAAGTAGTTAATTATGGCTGTATTTACATGAACCAAGTTCTTGATGGGTTTTCTAGACATCACACATTCCTCTTCTAGATTAATTTATACCCATTGTCTAAACAAAAATAAATCTATTGTTAGGTAGGAACTTCTGTACATGGTCTATTTAACCTATTACATGGTTTTGCTAATTTAATCTTTTTTTCTCCTTATTTTATCTGCACATTTTGGAAGGAAAGCAGTTAAATGGAGATCCCCATAAATCAGTATGTGACTGAAACAGGAGATTATTTTAGTGCTCTAGCACATATTGCTACAAACTTGCCTAAGCACTGGAACCCAGTTTATGATGAGTACATTCCAGAAAGAGCAGAATAATAAATCCCAGTAAATATACCTACTGAAACTTCTAGTGGGTTGACTTTGAAAGCAATATTCCTTGGCATATATGCCAGGGCATAAACCTAACTGAAATGGAAAAAAAGGAGGAAAAAAAATACAACAAAATTAGTCTTTTCTTTTCCACACTGATCCTTATAAATGCCAGATAAAAAGTCCACAAGGACTTTAGGTAGTGTATGACACTACCCATCTAGGTAGTGTATGACACACTAAAAACTGGTAATTGACATGTTTATCAATTTTTGATTCTAGATCATTACCAGTACCATTATCAAATATTACTCCAATAACTAGTCAATCGGCTTAGCCATTCTTAATTACTCTAAAGTCGTAAAGTAAATTGGCTGTGAAAGTTGACTCCTTAGTGGTGCAATAGCTTAAGCAGAAGCAGCATGAAGCTCCTGGCAACCACTGCAGCATGAGTTTGACCTCCACGCAGGGAGGGGACTCATAGGGCACAGCAGACCCCTCATGTCTCATATGCTGCTCCTCTTTGTAGCTTATTTCAGTCAATCTACCTATTCTGCTCCCTACTGTCTCTGGTGAATCTTCTCACCCCCTGTACCTTTCGACTTGCACCCCAGCTCTTGTATGTATAAATAAATATTTAAAAAATGACACAAATCATAAAGGATTTCACTACTGAAAATTCCTTCAGTTCTAATGCGGCTTTAATAATGTTTATTTTTCCACATAATTGTTATTTCCAGTAAGTTTGTAATAAAGAATCAGACATCAAAAAGAATAGGTAATAATGGAGGGCAAACTACTCTGATATTTATTGATTACAAATTCCAATTTTTAAACTTATTTTTAAAGATTTATTTATATATGCATGCAGAGCTGGGGTACAGGCTAGACGTGTGGTGAGAGGATTCCTCAGACACAGAGTGGGGAGCAGAAAAGGCAGACTGACGAAGTACATTGCTGAGGGGAGCAGCAGGTGAGACAGGAGAGGTCTGCTGTGCCATGTGGGTCACCTCCCTGGCTGGGGATTGAACTCATGCTGAAGTAGCTGAGGCTAGCTTCATAGTGCTGTGTTTTAAGTTGTTGTGACACCAGGAAGGGCCAGAGCTGTTTTAATGTTTAAAGACTTCAGAATTCTACCTTACTACAAATGTATCTTTCATATTTTAATTAGGCTAGTGTAAACATGGTATCAGTTTTTTCCCCTAAGACACTGAATTTCTTTTTTTTAAAGATTTATTTGTACATTCAGAAACTGGGGTACAGGCCAGAGGCTCGGGGTGGCGAGAGGCTTCACTAGAGACAGAGTGGGGAGCAGAACAGGCAGATCGACGAAGTACACTGCTGAGGGGAGCAGCGGGCAGGTCAGGAGAGGTCTGCCACGCCATGTGGTCACCTCCGGGGCAAGTGGGAATCGAACTCATGCGGAAGCGGCTTTAGATTCTCAGTGCTGTGCTTTAACCCGCTGCGCCACCAGGGAGGGCCGACACTGAATATTTTAAGAAAAAAATCAAGCTAGATTTCATATGATTGCACAAATAATCAATTTAGGAAAGGAAAATTCTTAACACTAACTCATATATCAAACCTTAAAATAGTGGCTAGGAAAGGTGTGAAATCACAGAAGTCTGCTGTGTAAGCTTTGACATTTAACTCTTATTGCTTTTAGATATTGCATCTGTAAAACAGAAATACAAAGATTTCCACCTCACAAAATTTCACTAATAGCTAATGAGTGAAAACTAAGTACTGAGAATTATGGCTGCATGTAAAAGCTTCGTGAATGTCATCGTTAGCTATAGTTATAATTTTCAATATAAGGTACTATAAGCCTGAGACATTTACAGGTGAGAACAAACTAATACCAGCAAAATGTAACAATTACTCTACACTTTTAATCCTTCACAGCTGCCTCTTTAAAAAAATTTAATTCAGATATTTTTTAAATAGAAATAAATCAAGGTAGGGACTATACCTGAGGAGAAAGCATGCCTTGTACAAAAAGGAAGAGTGATGTAAAATACATATAAAAACAAGTAGTCAATGACTAGAATTGATGATAAAGTTCATAAACTGAAAAGAACCTGAGAAACTACTCAACAGTCGAATTCCTGTACTGACAGGGTAACTAACTGGGAACTTAAAAAAATACTTCCTCCAGAGCCAAACACAGAGGTAGAACACTCCGGACAAAGCCTCAAATTTTTCTAAATCTAACTGAACTGTCTGAATAGTCAAAAACGCAGACGTGCATTTCCTGACTCTAAATCACGGTAACCTATCTTTTTTGAGTGTCCACAGTGCCCTCATTCAGTTTCCAAGCGCTTTTCACAGACTCAAGAGGGAAGACTCAACTCAGAAGCAAAAAGACCTACAATTCTTGACGCTCAATTCTCGTCCCCCAAACCAGGTTCCGGATGACCGTTTGTACTGAGGAACTACCAAACACCGCCGCCCGGAATTGCATTTTTCCTCATTTCCGCCGCAGTAGCACAATTTAAGGAACCCAGGCCGGCGGGGTCAAAGAACCTCAGACGCACCCGCAAAATCATCCGGAGCTAACAGCCTGGGGCCCGGGCTCTAGGCAGGATGCCCCTCCGGGCCCCCAAGCCGCCGCACAAACGGGTTTTTAAAGATTTATTTATCCATAAAGAACTGGGGTACAGGCTAGAGGTGCAGGGGGGTGAGGGGCTTCACCAGAGACAGAGCGGGGAGCAGAACAGGCAGATCGATGAAGTACACTGCTGAAGGGAGCAGCGGGCAGGTCAGGAGAGGTCTGCCACGCCATGTGGTCACCTACGGGGCAGGCAGGAATCGAACTCATGCGGAAGTGGCTTCAGCTTCTCAGTGCTGTGCTTTAACCCGCTGCGCCACCAGGGAGGGCCCACAAGTGGGTTTTTAGAAGGCACAAGACGCAGCTCTCACTCTGGGCAGCCGCCCGGAAGCTTCCCGAGAGGGAAGCAGCCACCACCTGCGAAGCAGCGCAAGAGGACAGTGGGGCGCAGCCGCGCGCCCCGCCCCGCCCCGCGGCAGGCCCGGCCCCCGGGGAAGCCCCTTTCGCCCCACCCCGGGTCAGGGCCCGCCCCCGGCGCCCCGGCCTACTTCCAGAGGGAAGTGCGGCTCTTTTCGCGTCCCCCACCCTCTCGGCTCCGCCTGGCAGCCGCTCCGCCGCCGAGCACCAGCTGGGACGGCGAGGAGCGTTCGGGGAGAGGGCTGCGGGCCCCCCAAACTTGTGGGTGCGCCAACAGGCCCGCCTCAGCACCCGCCAGCGGGCCTTGAGAGGTCCACAAGCCGCCGGCCCGCCGCCTCGCCGCGGCCGAGTCCCTACCTCGCCACCAGTACGTCTTGGACAAGTCGTGCCAGGTCTGATGCCGGGTGTGGTGAGTGCCGCCCGGGCCCAGGTGCGCCGCCTCGATGAGCCCCCGGCGCCGCTCAGGCTGCAGCACCACCTCCAGCTCCGCGAAGGTCTTGCGATGCCTCTGTCGCCTCTGGTAATATAAGGTCCCGCCGCGCACCACGTAGCAGGCGGCCGCCTTGCGGATTTTACGCTTGACATTGCCTTCGGTGCCGGGCGCGTACGGCTCGCGCTCGTTGGTCAGGTAGCGCAGGATGGCTCGGTAGCTTTCCTCGCTTGACATCGCTGACGGCGTCAGTGGGGGTAAGGAAGACAGCGCACTAGCTCCAGGCGAATGCTGCAGCGGCGCCTGCACTGTAGGGAGGAACGGCGACGCTTGCAGTGAGCGCCCTTCGACGGCGCTGGCCGCACGGAGGGAGAACGGACGAGTTGGTAACCAGGGGGAACTGCACTTCTCCAGCGCGCGGGATCCGCTTGCGACTGACAAAATGGCTGCTGCACCACCGGAAGTGACGCGCCAAGGGCAGTGGTGAGGGAAGTGAACACTGATTGGAGAGAATTGGTTTTCTGGCTTGATGAAGCCGACCGGGTGACGTCAGGACTAAGGGCGGACATGTTGGAAGTGGGTCTGCCCTTGCTGGGAGAGCGAAGCAGCTTGAACAGACATATTAAGTCCTGGCAGTTTTCTTTTTTTTTTATACCTTTTCTGTCTTCTAAGCACGTGTAAGGTTTGATGGGCAGTTGTTAGCCTGTCTTAGAAACACCGAGATGTGGGGTCTTTTCGTCTATCTTCTACGACATCCAACAGTATAATTACAGGGCTTTGCCACTAAAAATGTTAGCATATGGATTGGGGCCCAAAGTAAATCCCATTCACGTGGAAATGCAGGTTCCAAGAAACAAGGCTATAAAAATTAAGCCTCTGGATTACACGAATTGTTATAATTTCTAAGATTCAACTGCTGGCTCCAAACCACCCTTGAAATAGTCACGACTTACCTGAGTCGATGGGTATTTCCACGGTTTTCTACCTGAGGTGATCATGTTGGAAAACGGCGGTGGGGGTGGGGAAATGGCACGATCTTCTTACAAGCGTTATTTTTAGTTTTACATAGTTAGGGAAGAAAGTATTCATTTTACACCCGACATAAACTGAATGCAGAAAAAGCCGAGACCATCTGAACTACGTTTTCCAATGTGCATTTTGGGCCCTATTTCAGATTTCAGTTGGTTGTCGAGATTGGTGGCCGTGGTCACCTATCCCGGAGCTGAATCTGTAGCACTAGGAATTAAACTCTAAGGTAACTTGGGCTGGGAACTGGCCAGAGCTTACCTGGGTGTGAAATCTTATGCCAACCTATTTATTTCCCAGCTCTGGAGTTTGTGGTTCCCTGATGGAGGCAATTGAATCTCTAGAAACAGGTGATGGGCACACAGCAGGTAAAATGGCACAGAGTTCAGTTAAGGATGCACCCAATCTCCATGGTACTTGGGTTATTAAGGTTACAGAAATTCTCAGGTAGAAGACCATCCCAAAAAATATCCAGCTATAAGTACATGCTAGATTCAGACAAAAACCAGGGACTTCGTTGGGTTCACACATTCTGGAAACTAGACAACTTTAGGTGGAGGGAGGCTAGTGGAATTGCAGGGTGAGATGCAACCCCCTCCCATGGCATGGAGTCCAGAATAATGTCCAACCCTGTAGCAGACACCGTTGCAGTTCTCAACTGTTGAGAAAGACTGGGAGTCTAAGCCAGTGAGGATCATCCAGAGCAATGCTGCCTTTCATTCTGCCACCCCAAGTTTTTGCTAAAGAAATGAAAAAAGGAACAAGAAAATATCACACAATTGTTTATGCTTATACAAATTAAGTTACTGGTGGAACAAATTTTTCTAGTAGGGAACATGCATGTAAGCTATGTTGTCCTCACACAGCAGGCATCAATTTTGGGAAGAATTGTGTTTGCAAAATGTGAGAATTACTGGAACTCTATATGCAGAGTAAAATAAGTATTCAGAAAATTCCAGCTCCCTGGAGGGCAGCAGGCTCCCAACACAACTCCATCCTGCAAGTGGCTGATTTTTGCTGAACCAGAACCATTTCCACTGTGAAATTGCCTATGAAGCTAAGCATTTTAAAGTATGCTAACTGAAAATTTTAAGTAAACAAGCTGTGTAAATAGCAAAGAATATCCAAGAAACACCCTGTCCCCCCACCCACAAGTTTCTATGAAATTAGTGTTCAGCTCACTACATTTTGAATTTATCTTTGGGTTAGTATTTAAAAACCTTCGTAAAATGCTTTTCTGAGATGATCCAATTTTAAAATTGCTAGTGTTTATTTCTAGGTCCTTCAGGGGTACAGGCTATCCAGGAATCAAAGGCAAAGAGAATTAACAGACCCATTTTTAATATATCAGTAAAGCTATGCTTTTAAAGGACACTATTCCAGGTCCAAAGCTTCAAGGTCATAGTTCAGCATTTAAGGTGGGTTATTTTGGTTGTTTTCCTTATTCACAGCTAATACTTACCCCTTTTTATTATTTACACAAATATTGTCATTGACAGTTCCTCCAATCGCGAAAATTATTAAGTTGTTCACACATCCTTTGTTTTCACATCCAACTGTGAATTTAACATACACTGGGAAAACTGTTAGTTCCATCACCTTCCATAGACTCTGTAACTGTTGACATTGGCTTTTCCTTTGTCTAATTAATATGTGAAAAAAAATTCCCAAAGGATGTAATTATTCACTTTATCCTTACAAGAGTTACTTAAAATGATGTTTCTAGACATGTCTGTTAACATAAATTATGATTATCTTTTATATTTTATTTGTATCGGCAGGCTGCCTATACATTACAATTTGTAGTTGTTTCCAATGCAACCAATTTTAGAATGTTACATATTTTTACTCAAGGTAGTTAACATTATTGTCTGGAAGAACAGCTGGCAACTTAATGGTATTTTTACCTAATGGTAAAAATAAACAAGCCAATATAAAATGTGTCATGGGGCCACCCTGGTGGTACAAGGGATTAAGCTATTTGCAGTATGAGTTCAATTCCAGCCAGAGAGGTGACCCATATGGTACAGCAGACCTCTTATGTCTCACTTTATGCTCCCCTCAGGAGTTTATTTCAGTAGTTCTGCCTGGTTTGCTCCTCTTTCATAAATTTTCTTACTCCCTGCACCTCTGGTGTACACCCAGTTAATGTATGTATAAATAAATCTTTAACAAAAAATTTTAATGGCATGGCAGACCTCTCCTATCTCGCTTGCTGCTCCCCTCAGCAGTGCATTTCATTGTATCTGCCTGGTCTGCTCCCCATTGTCTCTGGTGAATCCTCTCACCTCCCCCCACCTCTGACCTTGTATGCATAAATAAACAAAAATCTTAAAAAAAAAAATCCACCACAATCTAGTTATAGACAGGTGTTTATTTAAAATTTCGATCTTGTCAATTTAGCGTTTTCCACCAACTCGGGGTGCAGAAACTTTCACAGGCTTCACAATCTTTTGCTTAGGTGCTGCCTTTGTGGGAGCCTATAAAAGATAACATGTTATGTGACATTATTCCATGCAATAGATTACCCACCCTTATGGATTCTTAACTACATGAAGAATGAAAAAAAGACATTTTGGTACAAAGTATAGGAATGGGTGCCTCCCTGGTGGCACAGGGGTTAAAGACAGCACTATCAAACTAAACTAGCTCTAGCCACTGCAGCCCATGTTTGATCTCCAGCTG
Organism: Condylura cristata; assembly: GCF_000260355.1. Classification (NCBI taxonomy): domain Eukaryota; kingdom Metazoa; phylum Chordata; class Mammalia; order Eulipotyphla; family Talpidae; genus Condylura; species Condylura cristata. The sequence continues at coordinate 46,925,082 of NW_004567104.1, read as the reverse complement.
GCCAAGGAGCTACCCACAAGGTGCAGCAGAGTTCTCCTGTCTTGCCTGCTTCTCCCCCCAGCAGTGCATTTCATTGTATCTGCCTGGTCTGCTCCCCACTAAGTCTGGTGAATCTTTTCACCCTCCAGTAAAGTACCTCGGGCCTACAACCCCAGCTCTCTTTTATGCTTAAATAAATAAAATCTTAAGAAAAAAAAAAGTGTCAGTATTTTGGGTTTAAAAAATTTGTTTTAGTTAAAGGAAGTAAAAAAAAAAAAGTCCTCTCCAACCCCTCTTCCAATTTCCACTTAGCACTAGTAGACTTGTTTGGTTTCCCACCAGAAACCAGCTATGAACATTATTTTCATTACTCTTGTACTCAAATTTCTTAAAAATGTAAAACTTCCATCTATCACCATTTTAAGTAAAAATGTGCTCTCATATCTAAGATAATCTCAAAATTACCTTAGCAGCAGCCATTGCTGTCTTTTTAGATGCTTGTTTAGCCTTCTTTGCTTCCTTAGCAGCCCTATGGAGTTAAAAAATAATTTAAGGTCAGAGCTTATTAACAAGGTGCTATGTGTTTTTTTAACAGTAGAATGATTATATGCTTTCCCCATATGCAATTATTTGTAGGAGAAATCCAGATAACTTTCTAAACTTTCTAATAACTTTCTAAACCAAATCAGCTAAATATATTACACTGTACATTAGCATTAAACACAGAATTTAAACGGCATAGATTTTTATATTAAATGTAAACACTTAGAAATGATACCACCTATATATCCATAAATATCAAAACACAGAATAAAGTTTGGCGATAAACCCAAATATGACCTAAAATCCATCCCAATAGTTGAAATCCTCTTAATAAAGCTTTCTTACCTTATAGCTTGTTCTCGTTGAGCCTTTCTAACTTCAGGCTTTTGATTCCTCTTGGCCATGATATCAGCAAGAGATGCACCTGTGATGGCCCTCTGGAATTTTACCGCACGGCGGGTTCTTTTCTTTTGAATTTCTTCCTACAACACAAAAAGGTAGGAAATACCTCTGAACCCTGTAATCTATGGATTTAGGGAAGAAGTATGTCTCTGATGGTTTATCTGTAACCATTGTAGTCATTTGGGCTGCTAAAAATAAATTATCAGAGCTGATAGATTGAAAAATAGAATTCTATTTCTTAGGAGTTCTGAAAGCCAGAAATTGGGATACTAGCATGTTCAGGAAAACACTCTTCCTATGGTGTATCTTCACAACACATTCAGGACAAGGGAGTTTTCCACCAGAAATTTTTTTTTATATAAGGGCATCCTCCACACCCCACCTACTTCCCCCAACCCCCACAAGGTCATGCTCCTAATATCATACCCGATGGATTCGGTTTCAACATATGAACAAAGATGTGGGGAAATATATTTAGCAGCATTCTACAAATATAATTCACGTACGTATTTGAAAATATACATGAGTTATTTCCATGTTTTGACTATTGTGACTAATGCCCATGAACCTAACAGGGCAACCCAGATATGAAATGGGTTCTCTGACCATGGGTCCTCATTCTTGCACCTAAAAAGGACTTGTAAAACTCAACTGCAGTAACACACAAACATTTGTAATAAATAGTTTATTTACAAAGAAGGGGAAATGAATAACTCAGGGAGTGAGATAAATAGATGTGTCCTACTAGTTCCACTGAGCTGGAATCCCAACAACATGCTGCAAGCCGGCAAAAAACAAGAGACCCCAGTGGCCCTCATGTTTGGTTTTATATCAAGCCAGACTGCTTAACCTAGTTAAGCTTATCTCCACCCTCAGGCCCCAGCAATCCTCCCTTCCATGATGGTATTAAGGGATTTGTAGTTCTTGGTGTCTAGGTTATCTCTGGCATGGCCTGGGGGTGGAGTCCATAAACTTATTTGTAGAGTTTGTTCAGGGCCTCTTTTCCCCCTAACTGATGTACAAGTTATCTGCCTATACCCCTTCTTCCAAATCCCAAGTATATACCCATAAGTGGGATTGCTAAATCATAGTATTTCAAACACAGCAAACCATTTTCTGTAGTGCCTGCAACCACCTTCCATACAGCAATGCAATTTCTCCTTATCTTACAATTAAGACACTTGTCATTTTTTAGACTAAAGATCATCTGAATGTCAATCCACTTAAACGAAATTAGAAGTAATTTCCCTTTCCTCTGAAAGCAAAACATCTAATACTATCTTAATAAGCACCCAAGGGGTGCTTAGTAAATATTCAAACCTAAAACTTCCAAGCGTCCTGAACAAGGAACCTACTTGCCACAACACACTTTTTCTCAAAAAGGGCAAACTAAAGAAAATTTTCAAAGAAACATCCAGTCTTCTCCAGAACTAGTATATGCTGAAAGACTCCAGGTTTGTCTATTAGGACTAATTCTCTAAGAATAATCAATCACAGTTCCACCCACTGGAACACACTTTCATGGTGTCCTATAACCCAAATGTGCTTATTTAGTTTCTTATTCCTCCTGCAAGGAATGCTTTTGTATTTCAACTAAATACCCTGAAACAAAAATGGACAAGGAAATAACATCAATCATTTTCACCTCTCTGACGATATAAGAGCCTTCACTCGTCTCCTTTAATTCAGTTTACACGCTCACGGGCGCAAAATGAGAGGTTAAATTTATAAATTAAGAGACCACCCCACAACACCCGTTTATTTCACTTACCGACTGTCCCTTTTTGTGCTTTCTTCTGTAGAGAACAGTCCAGTTTATCTGCCGAGGATTCCTCTTGGAAAGGAATGCTGACTCACATTTTGCGTTAAGAAACTGGAAAACCTGTCGTCACACGTAAAAAGTAGTTACTTATTGAAACCCGCCAAGATTAATAGCTAAATTCTGCCCTGTCATTAGACAAGCTTGTGTTCCACAGACGCCAAAAGGTTTGTGTCACACAATTAGCAGTAGCCGGGCAGCCCACCATGGTGGGCGTTTCGTTAGGTCTTTTCTCGAGAACAGGCAAATCTTAACTGGGCACAAAGGGCTGTGAGGAGCATCTAGCTCCTGTCCCTCCGGGAATTCCAAGAGACCTGGTACCCACAAAATGGCCTAAGGCCTCGTTAGTCCCCTTCCCTTTTACTGGAACACAGAAGTTACACAAATTTCTGATTTCCAACACGACTCATTAGGTTATCAAAGCTAAAGACTGGCAGATCTAGAGGCTTCCGATCCTAACAGGCACTGCACATAGGTCCCCATAGCAAGCCTTTCACGGGGACAACGTGGTGTAGTAAATGAACCCGTCTAGACCTAATCAGATGGGTCTTTATTCTCTAAAGACGACCAAACAGCGCTTGGCCGACGCGGCCTTCACCTTCCCGTCGGTCCTGGCGTAGCGCCTCCCATGTCCGGGGTAGATCTTGTACCCACTGAAACTGCACAGCTCGACCCTGTAAAGAGCGAAAACCCGTTAGAAAGGATGACTACAATCAATAGAAGCCATGCCCAGGACGTCGGGAAGGCGCTATGGAAGAAGATGGAGATGGATTGAGAGCCAGAGTTCCAACTTACTTCATGCCTGCAGCTGCCGGGGAGGACGAAAGATGGCGAAGAGAAGGAGAGGATCATGGGAAGCGAACTTCTAAGGTTCCGGGAGGCAATCCCCTCCCCTCATTCCCTTCACTACCCCGGCGCTCTGTGATGACGTTCAGTCCGCGTTACCAGTCTGAGCGGGCGCTGTGGGCTGCCACCGGAGGTGGTAGAACTTGAGGGGGCGATCATGGAGTGAGCTGTTGGCGGCCGATTGGTTTTGAGTCATTCTGTCTCTCCTGCGTTCAAGTGTCTTAGAGCCTTCGACCTTCTGCAGAGAATGCGAACTGAAGAGAAGCGGGTCCTCGCTCCTCCCCCATATAGTTTAGTGACCCACAGATGAGTATGTCTCAGGTAGAGCTTAAAGTAATATGTTGCTTTTCTTGTTGGCAACAAGAATTAAATTTTCGTAGTTTCACCCTTTGCAAAATAGTGAATAATAACGTTCTTCTAGTCCGTGCGAGTCCTTTTGTGCACGATGGCGTTTTGTATTAATTTTAATTAACAATCACTGTGTTTGCTCTATGCCGGGATTATAGTAAAACATTTACGAACATTAATTCATTCAATTTACAAAAACTCTAAGTAAAAACAGAAGTATTCCATGTTTCTCAGCGTG
>NW_004567104.1:46870339-46920590 GCF_000260355.1 Condylura cristata | reverse complement strand
CTGGGGTTCATATATTGCAAGATAGAGAGTAAATATTTAGAGATGAAAGAGCATGATGCCTGGGGTTTCCTCAGAATAATCTGAAGAAAGGTTAGGGGGAGAGGGCATGTATGAAAAAATGATTGATAAAATAGTGAATGATGGTTGAACTGGGTGTTAGAAAGGTTCATCAAAATAGCCTATATTGTTGGTGCATCAGGCCTTTCCTGTCTTGCCTGCTCTCCCCTTAGCAGTGTGTTTAGGTAAGTCTACCTATTCTGGTCCCCACTGTGTCTCTGGTGGATCCTTTTGTAACAGGTACAGGTTACATGGACTCCTCCCCCACTCCAGATGCTGGAACTCCAAATCCCATCAGTACCAAGGAGAAGCACTCCAGGACATGAGGGCGGAGCTGAGCAGCCAGGTTGGGATAAAACCGCACTTGTGGGCTCTGGGGGGGAGACCTGTGGTTTGCAGCTGATCATTTTGGCTCTCAATCGGTTTTCAGCATGCCGGTGGAGTCCAAGTCAGCAGAACTGGTAGGACATCCTAGTTAACCTGTGTTTCTCTCCCTCTTTCCCTGGGTTATTCCTTTACCTTTCTCCTTATAAATAAATCCATTATTTAACCTTTTGAGTGTATCCATAATATGATTGAATCGTAAGCGCACGGGTGAAGATACACAGACAGGCCACCTAATTCACATTGGGGTACCCTGTAACACTTTCACACATACCCCCCACTTCTGGCCTAAATCCCAGTTCTTCTATGCAAAAAAAAAAGTATATTGCTATGTATTCTCGTAATTATCTTTCTCCGATAGTTTATAAAAAGTCTCAAACATTTATAATGTATCTGGGATTGAAAATTTTAAGCCCCGTGGTTCAGTCCTAAAAATAGGAAGAGTTAATGCCATCCATATTATTTAGTAATTTAAAAAAATTGTACAAGACTGTTTATAGCACTTTTATTCATGATAAATATAGAGAACATTCTAGGTGTCCTACCAACAGATTAATATATAAGCAAAGTAATATATGTTTATATAATATATAAGCAATAAAATGGAATGAACTGTTGGATTGAATTTATTAATATAAATGAGTCCAAAAAACATATGCCAAGTGAAAGTCTTACCAAAAAGAAAGTATGTACTGTATAATTCCATACATATCAAATTCTACATCATGTAAAACTATCTTAATGATGGGGGAAAAAGATCAGTGCAATGGTTACTTGTGGTGGGAGAGAAGAGATTCACTGGTAAAGGATTTAAGGCAATTTCCTGTGTTATGGTAATGTTCTACATTTTCAGTCTGGTGTAATTGTTTATCAAAACTTAGAGAATGATCGTTTAAGATTTCAACAGCTCATTGTACATAAATTTTACTTTCTTTTTTAAAGATTTATTTATTTGTTCATACAAGAACTGGGATAAAGGCCAGAGGTATGGGTGGTGAGAAGATTCACTACAGATAGAATAGGGAGCAGAACAGGCAGGTTGATGAAGGGAGCAGTGGGCAGGAAAGGAGAGGTCAGCTACACCATGTGGATCAGCTCCGTGGCTGGGCATCAAACTCATGTGCGGTGGCTGTGAATAGCTTCAAAGTGCTCTGCTTTAACCCATTGTGCCATCAGGGAGGGCCCCGTAAATTTTGCTTTAAAAGAAAGGAAACTAAAGAAATAATGAACAACAGTTATTTAGATACTTGCTGAAATATATAAGGGCAAACATACACAGCCACCAAGAAATGAGATGAATGGAGGGATAGATAGATGTATAGAAATGTGACAAAGCGGACATAAAATATTGATAAGATAAAGTGGTGGCTTTATGAGTGTTCACTGTAAACTTTTTTGTGTATTGGAAATTTTTCATGATAGAATTTTTTTAAATAAGTAAAGGGAGCCATCTTCTGGAAGAATCTGGTACTGCTGATGGCTTCAAAAGGCAAGAGAGGAAGTATGGGGTTCCTATAGCTGGTATGTAGTAACTGCTTATTATTTTTTATATCATTATTGGTTTGTAGTCATGGGGCAAACTGTTTTCTTTGCCGTAAACTTTTCTCCCTCCCCCTGCTTAACCTCATACTCAGATTTCATTTCATTTTTTAAAAAATGTTTAAAAATTTTTCTTTTTTAAAGCCCACGGGGATTACAACTGAGATGGAAAAAGGCAAAAAATGATGTAGAAATAAACTTATATTATTTAAAAACTTAAACTTATTTAAAAATTTTTGAATACAAATTTTCTTTTTTAAAAGATTTATTTTATTTATTTATGTATTCAAGAGCTGGGGTACAGGCTAAAAGTGCAGCTCCCTGTCCCCATGATAATGGATCTTGTGCTACAGTAGCTGCCAATAGCTTCATAGTGCTGAGGTTTAACCTTTGTGCCACCAGGGAGGCCTCTCAGATTTTATTTCTTCCAGAATAGAAGTCTGCAAACTTTTTTTTTGTAAAAGGGCCAAATAGTAAATGTTTTAGGTTCTGTGGCCTAAGAGACAAAATTAAGGCTATGACATGGCCCTCCCTGGTGGCACAATGGGTTAAAGTACAGCACTTCAAAGCTAGCTGCAGCCGCAGCCACTTCAGTGCAAGTTTAATCTCTGGCCACATGGTACAGCAGACCTCTCCTGTCTCACCCACTGCTCCCCTCATCAATGCACTTCATTCTGCCTATTCTGCTCCACACTCTGTCTCTGGTGAAGCCTCTCACCTCCCTTGCTCCTCTGATCTGTACCCCAGTTCTGAGTGTATAAATAAATAAATAAATCTTAAGAAAAGTTAAGGATATGATATAGGTATTTATTTTACAAGAGAAAAAAATTTCACATTTTGAACTGATAAAATTTAAATTATAATAATAAGAGTATAAGTTTATAAAACAGGTCTTCCGAAGAAAATACTGAATTTTTTTTGAAAGATAGAGGATACTTAATTAGGGTTCAGAATTATTCTCTATCAATGAAGTTGATTACAAATGCTTATCAGTTAATTCTAACCTAAGAATTTATATATTTTTAAAAATATTTATTTATTTATGCATACAAGAACTCGAGTACATGTCAGAGGTGCAGGGGGTGAGAGGATTCACCAGAGACAGAGTGGAGAGCAGAACAGGAGGGTCTACTGAAATACACTGTGAGGTGAGCAGTAGGGGAGACAGGAGAGGTCTGCTGGGCCATGTGGGTCAGCTCCCTGGCCTGGGATGGAATTTGTGCTTCAGTGGCTGTGGATAGTTTCATAAGTGCTGCTCCTTAATCCCCTGTGCTACCAGGGAGGCCCAATTTACATGTTTTATCTTTTCATGCAGATAAATACAGCTCAATATTGAACCAATCCACATGTGTATGATTTCAATTGAATATATTAATCTCTTAGAAGGCCATTATAAATTATTCTCGTTATTTTCCTTTTAACATCATACTAATCCTATTTTAATTGAAGGTTAAGTGAAAACTCAATTGCATAACTAGGTATTGAATTATGGAGATTTCCTTTGCATTTGCCCTGAGGTCTCTAAAACAATGTGAAAACTGTATATTTTTTGAGCTAAAAAATATAACCAGTAAACTTAAGTGAGAATGGAAATCTATTTGTTTTAACTTGTGAGTTAAATAATGTTCAAATAATTATCACAAAATAAGTTTTGTGCATAAGTGCTGTAATTTCAGATAGAAGTATCATTAAACGATAAAAGTTAGCAAATTAGCAAAAAATAATTCTAAAACCATCCAGTCAGTGTTCCATAACAGTGGTTAAGGGAACCTCTTCTCTTAGAAAAATTTCAAGCTAAGCAGTCAAGTAAAGCTATGTAACATGGAAGGTAGGTGGGCTAAAAAGGGAAGAACTCTTATTCTTGTGGTCAGTAATGTCCTGCTAACCTGGTACTGCTGGGAAGGAGACAGGGAAGGAGCCACGTGGAGGAGAGATAAGTAGAGACCCCTCAGAGACACTTAAGTGAGAGCCATTTCAAACAGCTGTGGCCCTAAATTTATGGGTGAATTAATTATTTGGTACATTTTGAATTCTGGTATAGGGATAAGGACTGTGTCCCAAATATTTAGCATTGTGTCTCTTGCTGATTGATTGGGGCCCATCGGGTACCCTACATTACTGAGTGTCACTGAGTTTTCCCATGTTACCTGGTCTGGACCAGCTTTGGTCCATTGCTTTATTGTCTTAAATAAATTAGTGTTCTAAGCATTTCATTTTAATTGGATTGCAGGGGGCATCCTGACACCATCCAGTTGTTTCTCAATCAGACTGACAAGTGGACTTGGGGTACCTGGGTTTGGGATGCACCCTTCTGCTTCCAAACTGATTGTTCCTTATCATGTTGATAAATGATCTTGGCAAACCAGGCCTGGGGGCATTAGGTACCCTGTTCTTAACTGACTAACTGTACCCATTTCCTAACTTTATCTTTCAAAACCATCTCTTTGTAATGTTTGGATTTTATTGTATAGCTCTGACACCTATTAATAAAATAAATCACAATTCTTTCTGACTTCAGAAATTCAACTTTTCATTTTTTTATTTTCTGATTATAAGAATACGTCTTTAAAAAACAGTGAAGATAACAAAGTAGTATGACAAGTACAATGGGATAGTTTTGATAATACGTTTAATAGACTTTAGCCACATGTGACTACAAGTATAAATACCTCACTAAGATATGCTGTAATTGTAATACTGAATTTCCAAGAAGTAAAAAAATACTAATATTTTTAATATTATTTATATGTTGAAATGATGTTTTGAATATATTTGTTTAAATTAGTTTTACATTTTCATACTTCTCTTTTTTTGTTACTAGGAAATTTAAAAATAGGCTCACATATTTGTATTTAACAGTGTTACCTTAGCAATAAAATCCCATTTTCTTTTATTGAGTGTTTACCACATGCTAGGCACTGTTTTGTGTTTCCAATGTGATTTAATTGATTGACTTTTTAGAGTGGTGATGAGGGCTGGGAATTATTGCCATTTTTCATAGTGCAGAACACAGAGTATAAAGTCTAAGGTCACAACTGGTGATAACATTGGACATCATCCATGGTCTTGTTTTGGAGCTGAGCTTATTCACCAATGTAAATAGCCTTGTGTATCTATGGTTCAGAAGTTGTTGACATTATCAATAGTTTTCTCTAGATATAACTTTAAAATTGGGATCACAAGATACTTTATGACAACTTGCTAAAAAACCTTACATTTTATGGCCCTCCCTGGTGGCACAGCGGGTTAAAGCACAACACTGAGAAGCTAAAGCCACTTCCCCATGAGTTCGATTCCCACCTGCCCCGGAGGTGACCACATGGCGTGGCAGACCTCTCCTGACCCGCCCGCTGCTCCCCTCAGCAGTGTACCTCGTAGATCTGCCTGCTCTGCTCCCCACTCTGTCTCTGGTGAAGCGTCTCGCCACCTCTGCACCTCTGACCTGTACCCCAGTCTATATGCATAAATAAATAAATCTTTAAAAAAAAAAAAAACTTACATTTTAGACTCTTTCCATTAACCAGGTGTGCTTGTTAGTGATTAACAGAATAACATCACTATTTTCATTCTTATTTAAACATATTGTTTCAAAGTACTCATCTCTCCTCATGTTATCTAAAATTGCATAATAGACTCCTGAAACTGCTATTAAAAGTTACCATCCACTGTTATAACAGCTTCCTTCCTGCCACTATCTTACTTTTAAATTCATCTTTGTTGTGCAAGTAGTTTGAACTCTCTGTGTCAGAAATTACATTGTGTCAATCTCAACCATAACACCAAATGAAAACTAGTGGAATAAATGGTGGGAAGGAGCTGAGGTTAGATTATGGTGGCCTTTGAATTTAAAAGGGAAGTTTTTGAGGAGGGTATTGACAGAATAAAGGGTGTTTTTTAATCATGCCATTAGTAGTGGGCAGATAAGAGATAGGGGAGATGAGTTAGGACCATCAGCTGTTGCAGAGATCAGGCATACTGTGCTGATAAGAAAGATTTTGTGTGTCTTCACCTGCCAACATGTTACCATGCTGAGTTAATGGGGTTGATTAGTAGAATCCTACAAATTGAGAATTTGCAGAATTTAAGGTATATACAAGGTGAGGCAATTTTAGTTAAAGTGTGGCAAGTGATGGCAAAGCCGTATGGAAAGCATAGAAGAATTCTTATGTGATTTCTGAAGGGTTGCTTGTTCACTTAAGCATGTGGGATTGTGCAGGAACATCTAGCCACTTTCTTTAAGAGCCATGACTACATACTTGGGCGCATAAAAGGAATCCATTGGTCCTTCCCTTTCTGATCCTAGCTGAGATAAACCAGACAAAACTCTGGTTCTGCTGTTACTATAAACTTTCAAGTACCCGTGCTTAATTACCCGCTGGGTTTTCAGGATCTTTTCCCTAAGTCATTACCCAGGTAAATTGGAGAGAGCTGTAAACCATTCTCTTTCTGGGCTGTAGATTTTCCCCAGTTACCACTATATCAAGGAAAAAATGTTAGTAGGAGGCAACATTAAGACTTGCTTTGTTTTATACTTACATAATGAGACTTGAGTTTTCTGTATAAGGATCTCTTAGTTAAGGGGGAAAAATTTTTAGTCTTAATTCAAATTTAGGAACTTTGTCTCCAGACTAAAACAGTGTGGAAGATAATTTAAGAAAAAATAAGAAAAGTGTAGTCAGAGAGAGGAGGAAACCCAGAAAGGAGGGAATGCTCAAAAACTACCTAGAAATCTAGCAGTGTGATTACAAGTTTTTCCCAAACAGAAATTAATCAAAGATTTTGGATACTGCTGTTTGAGAAGGAGGAGAGTTCAGAATAAAAGTTGCCAGTATGAGTTGGGGTCCGGGGGTAGTAGAAACTGAAAGCTCCATTTGTACATCCTGTGGTGCTATTAGCTTTCTTCCTTATTTCTTGTGAGCATGGCTTCATTAACACCGGTAGCCTGTGCTAATGTCTTCCTCTTTTTTTTTTTTCAGATTTATTTATTTATACAAACAGAACTGGGGTACAGGCCAGAGGTGCTGGGGGGGGGGCGATGAGAGGATTCACCAGAGACAGAGTGGGGAGCAGAACAGGCAGATGTACTGAAATACACTGCTGAGGGGAGTCACTAGTGGACAGTTCAGGAGAGATCTGCCATGCCATGTGGGTCACCTCCTGTCCAGGGATTGAAGTCATGATGCAGTGGCTGCGGTAGCTTCTCAGTGCTGTGCTTTAATGTGTTGCACTACCAAGGAGGACCCTGTCTTCCTCATTTACTGTTAAGTCTTTTAACCCCTAGCCCCAGTTTCACATCCTCCTTCAAGTCTTTCCTGAAGACTAGTTTGTTTCTTTTTCTATTCCTTGAAGTCTTGAGTCCAAAAATTTAAATCACACAATTTAGGAAGTGTGATTATAGGCATCTCAAAAGTGTAAGCCTACTGCCCTCCAGATAGCCTGATTTTTTACCTTTGGAGACCATATTGTAAATTTCTGTATATTCCCTGGAAAAATTCTAGGTGCTCGCTGATTAAATATACTCCCAGGTTAGAAGTTCTGTTAAATATTCAAAAACAGCCATTTAAAAATAACGTTAAAAGCTAGCTTGGGGGGCCTACCTAGTGGCACAAGGGGTTAAATCTCACAGCACTATGATGCTTTTCTAGACACTGCAGCAGAGTTCTATCCAGGTAGGTGATCCATATGGTGCAGCGGACCTGTCCTGTCTCACCAGCTGTTTCCCTCAGCAGTGTATTTTAGTTGCTCTGCCTGTTCTGTGCCCTACTCTGTCTCTGGTGAATCCTGTCAACACCCTTGCCCACCCCCCCCCTACCCTCCCCTCTGGCCTGTAGCCCAGTTCTCCTGTACACAAATAAGTAAATAAAATTTTAAAAGTATCTCAGCAAGCATTCTTTAACTAAATTTAAAAATAAAATTTATCCAATTTTTGGATATCTCAGTAAGATCGCCCAAGTCAGTGCTACAGGAGGGTAGGACACTGAAAAAGGACTTCTTCTCTCCACCAACTATTTAATGTCACTTAGAATGTCAAAAAGGACAGCTTCCCCACACTTTTGATAATGAGCACGTATATTCGTTCTGTATAAGTAACGACCTATATTCATCCAAATGGTAAAGCGTCACATTTCGCTAACACCTAGCAAAGGTAGTGAAATGATCATATAATAATACAGTTTACCGATTCACCAAATAGTTGATTCGAGTTTCTGGGCTGATTTCTGGCTCAATTCTAACTAATTGGTTTTACATCATTAGGCGTAGGCAGCCAATTGGGGCTTCCCGGTGCAGTGCATCTTGGGAACGGTAGTTTCGGCTCCTTCCTGTCGCCTACAAGCTCTACAGAGTCGGGGAGGACGGTTGCTTGGTACTAGTAAGCGGAAGGTATGGCGGTGGCGCGCGTCGATACGGCTTTACCTCCCAGAGAAGGTAAGGCGATACCCACCCGGAGTTACAAGGTGAACACCATGTGTTGAATTAAATAGTTGGTGGAGAGAAGAAGCCTGGTTTTAGTGTGCAGTCTGTACCAATTCTTTTGATGCAGGATCGTGGGCGGCGCGGGCGCGCGTGGCCCACCGGGAGTTGTAGTCCCTGGGCGCTATCCATTTTTCAAGTATGGAGGCGAGGGTGGAGAAGGTTACTACAAGCCCCAGGGGTCTTTGTGCGGCCGGGTGCCCTGGTTCCCGCGCTGCAGTCGCTGCTGGGGCGGTGGGCTTCAGATGGCGGTGGCCTTTAATGTATGTTTATTTTTGATTTCTGGATGCCCAAGTGATAATTGCAATTCTCTTTTGCTTCAAGCGTTCCCCTTGTCTGCCTGGTTCTGAGTTCATTCGGAAAACACTTTCTCAAACACAGTTACATAGACTGACGTTAAACGCTTTCTTGGAAGTGTCGGGTGGTCGTGAAATGAGTTGGGGATGATCCAGAGCCCACAGTTTTCCAGCTCTCGTTCTGCAGACGGAGTACTGGGACTGGATTTGGTGTCTGCCCAGCGTAGCGCGGGTACAGGTGCTTAGGTGGCGGAAACCGCCAGGCATTAAGACCAGCTCCTTTGTTTTGGTTACAGCCCCTAGGTTCAGCAGCAGCCATTGGGTACGGAGGAGGGCCCAACTTCTTGGCCTGTCTCCAGTGCTTAGATCGGGCGGCTGTTAACTTTTTGTGAGTGAGGGCTGGGGTGGGAGAGATCCATAGTTCTAAGGTCTTTGGACCCCTTATAATTTGAGTAAAGGTTGTGCTTTTTCCCGGGACAATACACAGTTTTCATCAAATTCTCAGCAAGTTCCTGATCCCTGTCACAACTCCCTCCATCCCACTCCCCAGCTCTAGAAGCCCCTAGACAATGGAAAACCTTGAAGTCCTCCAGAAGAGTAATATCCCATAATCATTCCCACAGTAACCTTAATCTGTGTATAAATTTGAAAGTGGCAGTTTCCCTGTTCCCATCCCTTCTAGCTGTCTCACCTCCCAAGTCCACTAACCAGCAATAAGTAGTTAACATTTATTTACAAAGAACAGTTTTAACAAGGCAAAAGATGTTTTATGTGCTTTTCTTACATTGTCTCATTTTCTCTATAAAACAATATTACACCCAGGTATTATTTACATCCCCATTTTACAGAACTCAGAAAATCAATAACATGCCCAAAATACCATAATGAGTAACTTGCCCAGTGATATATTAAAGTGCTTTATTGAGTGCTATGTTCCAGAAACTACTAAATGCTGTTCTGATGGTTTCTCTTTTCAATTTCAAATAAATTTGATTAATTAAGTGCATTTTCTCATTTTGTAGCTATTGTAACTGAACTGTGAGTTAGCTTGACAGTGCTGAAGCTTTAACTTCTGTGCCACCAAGGAGGCCCTTATTATTATTATTATTTTAGATTTATTTATTTACGCTTACAGAATTGGGGTACAGATCAGAGGTGTGGTAGGTGAGAGAGTTCACTAGAGAAAGAATGGGGAGCAGAAAAGCAGATGGAAAAGGTATACTGCTGAGGGTAGCAGCAGGCGGGTCAGTAGAGGTCTGCCACGAAATGTGGGTCCGCTCCCTTGCTGTGGATGGAACTTGTGCCGCAGTGGCTTGGGAGAGCTTGCTTCATAATGTGGTACTTTAACTTACTGTGCCACCAGGGAGAGCCCTTATTATTTTTTTTAATAGTAGTTTATCCCATCGGGTGGTGTCTCATTGAGATTTTGATTAGCATTTCCCTGGTTAACGATGTGCATCTTTTCATTTACTTAATGGGAATTTATATTTTTTCAAGTCCTATGCCTATTTCTTTTTTTTATTATATATGCATATACCTACACACATATATAATGTGTATATAGTGTACACACATGTGTGTATATACAATGTACACATATATAATGTATACATATATGCACATATATTACATATTATATCATTCTTTATTTTGTACACTTTTTCATCTTAGTTGTAATCCCTGTGGGCTTCCCATCACCAATTTACCCTGTGCCATCACCGTAGTCCTATGTGCTCTTCCTGCCCCAGTTTTGATCACATTCCCCTCTCTACCCCCATAGATTGTCTCTGGTTTATATTGTTTGTTGATTTTCATTTTTACTTTATTACAGTTTTTTTTTTTTCCTGATCCCTTATACTCCTGCCATGAGTGAAGCCATCTGGTATTTTTCTTTTTCTTTCTGGTTTATATCACTAAGCATGATCCTGTCCAGCTCCAGCTCCATCCATGTTCCCGCAAATGGCATGAGTTTATCTCCTGTGCCTATTTCTTAGTTAAGTTAATGGAGTTTTTTTTGTTGTTGTTATTGTTAAGAAAGTAGAATGGTCTCATTTTTACCTCCCATTATAATTTTAACTTTCTAATTTAGTCCTATCGTATTTTAATTATTTATAGTCTACACTATGATTCAAAATTCCACTCCTAGGAATCTACCAAAGGACACAAAAACGCTCATTTGAAAGAAAACCTGAACTCCTGTCTTTACTATTGCAGCTATGATATGGACTATCTATGATATGGAAACAACTTAGATAACCCAAACAGATGAATGAAGATGTGGTATATATACACAATGGAATATTATTCAGCAATCAAAAAATTAAACTCATGCCATTTGTGCAATATAGAACTGGAAAGGATTATGCTAAGCAAAATAAGTCAGAAGGAAAAAGAAAAATATTGGATGTTTTTACTTACAGGTGGACTATAGGGACACTGAACACAGGGTCAGGAAAAAGACAGAATTTGCAAGCAAATCATAGATCTCAGGCATAAATGGGGAAGGGGGAGAAAGAAGGGTCAAAACAGGAGGGAAGAGCACAAGCGACAAGGGTGCTGTGGTGATGGGAGAATTATGGGGCCTACACCTGAGGGGAGAAATCAAATACTGGACAAAAATGAATAATAATGTAAGAAAATTTTAAAAATTAATAAGCAATTACAAAAATTGTATCATTAATCACCAAGTATTAAATAATTGATATTTAAACATGGAGCATTCCAAAGTACTATATTTTAGAAACTTGAGTAGAATATCACAAATCCAATTGTAATCAGACATTTCTGGGGAATATGAATAATTTAATCTGATCATTTAGAGCCTGATTATATTAGTTTTTAAATCTTGTTATTTATTATTCTTTTTACTGTTTTACTCTAAATGTACAGAGATTTTAGGAGTATAATTTCCTCCCCATGTTCATCTATTTTATTTGTGTTCTCTAACAATTTCCATTCTCTTTTCAAGGGTCAGTGGTCAATTGGTCAGGGCAGGGACTACAGAAACTAAGTGCAAACTTACCCTGTGAAGTTGATATTCATACTCTGATTCTGGATAAAAATCAGATTATTAAATTGGAAAATCTTGAGAAATGCAGACGATTAATACAGGTAAGTATTACTATCTGAGGAAATAGCTACATCAGACCAGTTTGTATTAAGCAAACTAAAACAATAAAGTAGCAAAAAGTAATTTTGTAGGATTGGGGAGCAGTAAATGTTGCAGGTTTTTATATGACAGCTTATTAAGATGAACATATATGCTACATTTAGAGAATTGTTTAAAAGAAAAAAGTTTAAAGTAAGACAAGATTTTTATGGGCAAAATAATATGTTGTTAAGAGTTTTCCTCATAATGGGGGTGAAGCATTTTTTTATTCATTCAACAAACTGTGTTTGGGCTGTGTCTTGGGCTGTTCTAGATTTTGACAGATAACATATGGCTTGGACCCTGTTTTTTGTGGAGTATCTCAAGCAGTTGCTGTGTTATGTATTCTCTTGAACTGGGTGTAGGGCTGGTCACCCAGTTTTATATTTTGCAGTTTAGGAATAGCAACAATAACAGTAGACTAACAGTTACTCTGTGGTATATTTAGACAACCTTTAAGAAAAGTATAGTTTAGGCTTGTATACTTGGGAGTGTTTGACCATGCATACAAATCTTTTTAACCACCTTAATGTGAATGTAATATATTTGTTTTTTGTTTCTAAGAATAATAACATGTCTGCTTTTCATAGTTGTCAGTGGCTAATAATCGGCTGGTACGGATGATGGGTGTTGCCAAACTTACACAACTCCGAGTGTTAAATTTGCCTCACAATAGCATTGGCTATGTGGAAGGGTTAAAGGAGCTGGTACATTTGGAATGGCTGAATTTGGCAGGAAATAATCTCAAGGTAAGTAGTTTCTTTTTTTAGTAATTAAGTTTTCTTTCATTAATTTATATAATTGTTTACTGTAGAAAAAAAAACTTAAGCAGTATAGAAATAAATAGAATAAAATAAAATGTGAAAGTGTCCACTTGCAATCTCCAGAGGTAATTTCAGTTGACATAAATTTTTTTACAAATCTCATGTTGAGGGTCACCATGGTGGTACCAGGGGTTAAGTCTCAGCTCTATAAAGCTATTGGCTGGGCAGCCACTGCAGCAGAAGTTCAAATTCGATCCCCAGCCAGGGAGCTAACCCACATGCGTTAGCAGACCTTTCCTGTCTTGCCCACTGCTTCCCTGTGCAGTGTATTTCAATCAGTCCACCTGTTCTGTATCCCATTTTGTTTCTGATGAATGCTCCCCCTTCCATGGTTTACTCCCCAGCTCTTGTACGTATACATGAATAACATAAATCTTTAAAAAAATCTCATGTTGAAATATATGTGCAATAGAATATTCTTTTAAACGTGAAACAGCTATTCTTAGAAAAGTAGATCAAACAGTGGAATGAGTTATAGGAAGATTATGTCATACTGAATTCAACTTTAAGTAAATTATTTTTTTTTAAGATTTATTATTCTTTAAATTTATGCATGCAAGAACTGAGGTGTAGGCCAGAGGTGCCAGGAGATGAAAGGATTCACCAGAGACAGTGAGGAACAGAACAGGCAGATTGACTGAAATACACTACTGAGGGGAGCAGTGGTAGAGACAGGAGAGGTCTGTTGCCATATGGGTTACCTCCCTGGCCAGGTATTGAACTCCTGCTGAAGTGGTTGGCAGTAGCTTGATAGTGCTGAGACTTTAACCCCAGTACCACCAAGGAGGCCCTAAGTAAATATTGAATGGTATAGTGGAGAATATACTGTTTTAAAAGTTAGGAGGTCAGATTTTTAGCTTGTTTCCACCACTTAGCAGTCCTATAATTTGGAGTAAGTTAGTAAATATCTGTGTTCTTTTGTGTGTGTGTGTGTATGTGTGTATGGTCTTTTGATATGCTGGATTAAGTGATATAAATTGCTGACTTTTACTCAGCAGTTTATACTGTATTCTAAGTCATTTTATTAACAGTTTTAATTCATTCTCAATATGATGACAGCCTGTGCATTAGGTATAATCATATGTCTACTATATAGATGAAGGAACTGAAGGACAGAGAAATTAGGTAACTTATCTAAGGTTACACAGCCTAGATTTGACTCAAGGTTTTAGGTTCCACTTAACTTGTAAAATTTATGGTATATCAACTGTCAGGTGTCATCACTAAGGTTTTGTTCAAGTTCTGAACATATGGGGTGATATGAGCCACTTGGTAGCCTTCTATTTTTAGGGATAATAAGGAAGCTTGCTATGTAATAATTTATGAAATTCTATTAGCACTGGCTCCTTTTGCTAAGCCCTGCTCATTTGCTTCCAATAAGAAGCAGAGGGAACTGGAAACACAACTCTAAGGAACTGCAGAAGAATTTACTTGATTGATTTTATGTGCATGAAATAATGTGATTCCCTTTTTTTTCTGTGATAGGCAATGGAACAAATCAATAGCTGTACAGCTCTTCAGCACCTTGATTTGTCAGATAATAATATATCCCAGATAGGTGATCTATCTAAATTAGTATCACTGAAGGTAAGCATGTTTTCTGATGTCATTTCTGAAATTTTATACTAAAATACTAAGAGAAAGTGATCTGATTGGCTTAAAATAGATCTACTGTATATGAAGAATAGATTATGTTCATTTTTCATGATAAAAATGCTATTAGAGTAATAGAAATTAAATATGAAAAGTTTGTTTTTAGATGTGTAACTAATAATTGATTAATCTATAATTGACCTTGTCTAAAACTGGTTGTTGTGGGCCTACCTGATGGTGCAGGGATTAAAGACAGTACTGTTAAGCTACCGCTAGCCACTGCACCAGTTTGATCCCCTGGCAGTTTGATTCACATGGCACAGTAGACTTCTCCAATCTTGCCTGCTGTACCCCTCAGCAGTGTATTTCAGTACAACTGCCTATTCTGCTCCACACTCTTTCTCTGGTGAATCCTCTCATTTCCCCTACCCTTATACCCCTGGCCTACAACCCAGCTTTTGTATGCATAAATAGGTTTTTTTTAATTTATTTATGCATACAGAACTGGGGTACAGGCCAGAGATGCGGAGGGTGAGAGGATTCACCAGGGACAGAGTGGGGAGCAGACAGGCAGATCGACGAAGTCCACTGCTGAGGGGAGCAGTGGGCGGGTCAGGAGAGGTCTGCCACGCCATGTGGGTCACCTCCAGGGTGGGGATCGAACCCATGCTGAAGTGGCTTCAGTCTCTCAGTGTTGTGGATTAACCTGTTGCACCTCCAGGGAAGGCCCTGCATAAATAAATCTTTTTTTTTTTTTTTTGGTTAATATTTATTTATTTATTTATGTATACAGAACTGGGGTACAGGCCAGAGATGCGGAGGGTGAGAGGATTCACCAGGGACAGAGTGGGGAGCAGACAGGCAGATCGACGAAGTGCACTGCTGAGGGGAGCAGTGGGCGGGTCAGGAGAGGTCTGCCATACCATATGGATCTCCTCCCGGGCTGGCGGGATCGAACTCATGCGGAAGTGGCTTCCTAGTGCAGTGCTTTAACCCGCTGCGTCACCAGGGAGGGCCAGCATAAATAAATCTTTAAAGAAAAAACAAAATTGGTCATTGTCGATAAGACTAATTCTTATTTGCCATTCTCTGAACGTGAAGATATTTCTGTTATATCCAGCCAGTCAGTGCTAGCAGTTTTAGTAAGTGATACATAACATTCTTGGTTGAGAGTAATTATTCCTAAATTTCCATCTAATTTTTGATGTTTAAGATTGTTGTTTTTTTTTTTTTTTTAAGATTGATTCATTTATGCATACAGAACTGGGGTATAGGCCAGAGGTGCAGGTGTGGTGAGAGAATTCACCAGAGACAGAGTGGGGAGCAGAACAGGTAGATCGACGAAGTACACTGCTGACGGGAGCAGCAGTCTGCCCGGCCATTCGGATCACCTTTGGGGTGGGGGTTGAACTCATGCTGTAGTGGCTTTAGCCTATTAATGCTGTGCTTTAACGCGCTGTGCAACCAGGGAGTGCCGATTGTTGCTTTTTAATGAGTGCTATTACTAAATTATGAAAATTATATTTGCTTTAATTTTAAAAAGTGTGTAACATAGCACTTTTTATGGGAATGAATGTGTCAAATAAGGGTTGGGAATCACAGCTTCAAAAAACATGTAGGCTTTTTCTGTACTTGCTTCATTGGATATTATTGGCATCAGTGAACACATTAAGGCTTGGAAGGAGTATATTAACTCAATTTTCCCAATATCTTTAGCAGAAATAATTTTTATCAACAATTATTCTAAACATTTTATGTAGATAATATTGGCAAAAACGTTTGGCTAGACAATAAGATAATTCAGGTGTACTAAGATAATTTTTTTTTAATTGATTATCTTATCAGAATTCTGGGTATTACAATCATTGGTTCATTCTTCAGTGTTGCTTACTTGCTTTGAGTTAGCTTCCCATGCAAGAGGTGCCTTCCTAGGCTTTTAGTTACTCAAAGAATACACTTATCAATTATGGGTTGTGAGTGATAACTCTTTTACTTTCTAAGAATTCACTTTATACATGCTAGTTGTAATGAATGTTTTTCTTTATTCTTGGCCTCTCTTTTGATATTTTTATATTTAAAAAATTTTGATTTTTTTTTTATTTTATAACAGTTTATTTTTACATCATTTTATACATTTTTTTTTCATCTCAATTGTAATACCCACAGGTCTCCCATCACCAAGTCACCCATGTGCCATCACCATAGTCCCGAAAATTTTGATGTTTTTTTAAAGAGAACAAATAGGATTTAAATGACTCAAGTTTTAGTAACTTAAATCTCACAACATGCTAATTACCATACTAATCATGTGTTCTTGAATATCTTTAAACTTTTTTGATCTTAAATCTTAGATGTGAAAAGAGAGATTTGGTCCAAAAGACCACCTACGACCCATCTATCATTAGCAGTCTTTGATTTATTTGTGACAAGAAGTATAATAAATTGCATACTATATTGGTTTTGTCAAAATAGAACAACTTATTTGTAATCTTTTCATTTGTAATTTGTTTTTCCTTTCAAGACCCTCCTTTTACATGGAAACATCATCACCTCTCTTAGAATGGCACCTGCATATCTACCCAGATGTCTTGCAATACTTTCTTTGGCAGAAAATGAAATCCGCGACTTAAATGAGGTAAATATGAGGGTTTTCTGTGAGATCTAGGAAGCTGAAAAGACCAGATTGATGAAAGAGAAAGTTCTGAACTCACTTTTATACTGGAGTGTCTCGAAAGAAACTGCCAATAATATGAAAAACTTGGTTCTAGAAGATCAGTTTTCTCTTCACTGTTTTCTTAATGTCAGTGGGTCATTAAGGGCTAATTTTCTTTCTATTGCTGTAATTGTCAATCCACTGTTAAGGGATTAGTTATAGAGGGACATCTACATTAAAGGGATTAACTTTTCTTTTTTTAAACATAACTGTCTTCTGGGCCTTTATTGCTCCCTCTATCCAATATCTTTGCTTTGCTCTCTCCTTCATTCTTTCAAGTTTTTACTCAGTGTGACTTTGTCCATGAGGTCTTCCTGTGTACTGTATTTAAAGGTAAAACTGAGGCCCTCCCTGGTGGCGCAGCAGGTTAAAAGCACAGCACTGGGAAGCTAAAGCCACTTCAGCATGAGTTTGATTCCCGCCTACCCCGGAGGTGACCACATGGCGTGGCAGACCTCTCCTGGCCCGCCCTGCTGCTCCCCTCAGCAGTGTACTTCGTCGATCTGCCTGTTCTGTTCCCCACTCTGTCTCTGGTGAAGCTTTTCACCGCCCCTGAGCCTCTGGCCTGTACCCCAGTTCTGTATGCACAAATAAATAAATCTTTAAAAAAAAAAAAAAGTAAAACTGAACCAAGGGCCTCACTGATGGTGCAGGGGATAAAGTCTCAGCACTATTTAGCTATTGCCAGCCACTCAACATGAGTTCAGTCCCCTGCTGGGAGAGCTGACCCACATGGTACAGCGGACATCTGTCTCATCCTGGCTGCTCCCCTCAGCAGTGTATTTCAGTAATTCTCCTGTTCTGCTCTCCACATCGATCTCTGATGAGTCCTCTTACCTCTTGCATCTCTGGCCTACACCCCAGTTTATGCATAAATAAATAAAAATATATCTTTTAAATAAATAAAAGTTAAGACTGTACCACCCTGGCCATATCTGACCCCCCTCCTCTGCTTTCTTTCTCCATAACACCCATAATCGTCTTACATACTTTTTTTTTTAATGAATATTGCTATATACTTTCAAGGACACGAGAATAAAAAGGGTTAATAAAAGCACATTTTGTCTCTTTCCCTGGCTGCTGTTAGATTTTCAAAATATATTTTTCTGTATTTTTCTTAGCAGTTCTTAGCACTGCTAAGAAACAGTGCTAATACATCCTGAGGGACTTAGTACAGCAAGGACATATGGCCATAGAGCCACAGATGGCCATATTGTTAGAATTTTGGAAGTCAGTGGATAATGTAAGTGTTACTTGTTCCTTTTCAGAACAAGAGAGAAATTGTTATGTACTAAACTGCCAAAGATGCATAATCAGTAGAAGCCCCACATTTGACACTGAATAGTCTATTTCATTTAACAAAGATGTCCTTTGTTCCAGATATCTTTTTTGGCATCCTTAACTGAACTGGAACAATTGTCGATCATGAACAATCCTTGTGTGATGGCAACGCCTTCCATTCCAGGGTTTGACTATCGACCGTACATTGTCAGCTGGTGCTTAAACCTCAGAGTTCTGGATGGATATGTGATTTCTCAAAAGGAAAGGTGAATAAGATATCTTTAACATCACAGTTATCTGGGAAGTTTCTGAGAAGATCACTTCTATCTACTATAGATTGTCAATATACCAACTTTCTTAAAATGTGCATTTAGAGTTTAATATCATTAATGCAGTCATACAGAAAAGTATGTGCTGGTTATTTAAGATTTTTTATCCTTTCTAAAAATTTATACATCTTCATATTTAGAAGGCACAGTGGTTGGATAGTCAGAAATAAGGTGTAATGTAAAGAGAGACGTGGAAGAGGGATAAGACCTGTTCAGAAGTAACAAAAACAAAAAAGGCTTCAGCTTTTCCCCTGGCACAGATTAACTGCGACATCGGCAAGTTATTTAGCCTATACAAGCCTTAGTTCTCACTTCTGTAAAATGTGGCTAATACATCCTCACTTTCAAGGATGCTGTGAGAATTAAGGACTGTCTATGCTAGAATTAAGGACTGTCTATGCTATGTTGAACTAGCCTTACAGTTGGTGCTGAAGTAAGCAGAGGGCCCTCCTTGGTGGTGCAGCAGGTTAAGGCACAGTGCTATAAAACTGGCTATAGCCACTTCAGCGTGAGTTTGATCCCTGGCCAGGGAGGTGACACACATGGCATAGTAGACCTCTCCTGTCTGTCCTGCTGTACTTTGTCACTCTGCCTATTTCCGGCTATGTCTCTAGTGAGTCCTCTCACCATCCCTGTACTCCAGTTCTGTATGCATAAATAAATAAATCCTTAAAAAAAATAAAGCAAGCAGAGTAGTAGTATAATGAGTGCCTGTTAGTCCATCATGCAACTTCAGTGATTTTCAATCCATGACTGACCTTGTCTGTCGGTATCTTTACTCACTTCCCACTTTTGAAGCAAAACCCGGCTTACCAACCATTTAGTCAATGAATATATATCTATATAAGCATATGTCTCTAAAAGATAATGTCTCTTGAAGAAATAACTGCAATAATATTATAACATTAAAAAAAAAGTCCATAACACCAAATTTTAATGCAGTGCTACACTGCAGTTGGTAAATGTATCTCTTACATTTCTTTCTTGTTCTATTTTTTATTGCCTTGTGACATCAATCTGTTATCATTACTCCGTTGGTTTCTGGTGCTGCAATATTGGGTGGTTCTTACTCAGAGTCTCATGTGCTTGCAGTTAGATTACACATTGGGGCTAGAGTCCTCTGAAGGCTCCATCTCACTGGGTGTCTAAGATGACACTCTTAAATCACCCAGTCTGTGGTGTCTTCTGTATTCTCTTTCTTTTTTTGAGTTGAGTTCTTCAACTGATTCATTCTATACATTTTCCCACTGCGTTTATTTTGCTGTGTTTATTCCTTTGTCCTTTGACATGCTACTGTCTCATTATTTCCTATACAGGGGTAGTTGGATGTGGAGGGGTGGTTAAGATTCAGACTTTTTGGAGAGGCAGCTGCTTTTAGGTTCAGTTGAGAGGCATTAAGTGGCTGGGTGTTGTTTGTGTCGTTGGTAGCCATTGATGATCAATGCCTATTATGTTATGCCTGTTATGTCATTGAGAATTGTAATATGAAATATTAATTCTATTATTTGGTTTTTATTAGCTAGAATACTTTAAATAAATTTAAATAAATAAATTAGAATACTCTAAATAAATCTTAAAAAGAAAAAAAAGAAGAAGGAGGAAGATCACTATTGCTCAAAAATGTAGCTTCCTTACCTTGGTGTCATTTTCTCTTCTTTGTGTCTTCCCAATTCCAGTTTGAAAGCTGAATGGCTCTATAGTCAAGGTAAGGGGAGAGCATATCGCCCTGGCCAGCATGTTCAGCTTGTCCAGTATCTGGCAACAGTCTGTCCTCTCACTTCTACACTGGGTCTTCAAACTGCAGAGGATGCCAAACTGGAGAAGATTCTGAGCAAACAGAGGTAAGCACATTTATATGTAGTAGCTGATAAAATCACAAATGAAAATGCCTGCTGTTTCGTGGGTTAGTAGTTGGAACCCACAACTCTGGGCCCTTTGGCCCCTTGTCCCTGCTGCAGTCCCCGCAGGGTTGCTGAGTCATGAAGTGCAGGCCAGCTTGCTTCATAGAGCTGCTTTGCTAATCATATTTTGAGGTGGAGAGCCAAGCTGTTTGGGGAGGTGGGATTTTTTAAAAGTGTATTTGTCCTTCTAATGTAGGTGTTTCATATGACTTTACTAACGCTAGCAAATATGGTTAGAAGCATTTAATAGTCATTTGTTTTATAAGAGACCTTGCTTTTGAATGTTTGTACATGTGTATGCATGTGTAGTTTAAAAGAAAGTGTATCCTTTTCTATCCAATGGTTTCCAATGAGCCTTTGTAATTTGGTGATGACTAAAGGTATCTACTTTGAAACATGTAAATTCCCAACTTTATGACAGTGTTAAACCTTGTGTTTTTGTTTTTTTTTTGGTTTGTGTTAAATCACATTAGATGTTACTGATTTTTAGGTTTCACCAGAGGCAGTTAATGAACCAAAGCCAGAATGAAGAGCTGTCTTCTCTTGTTCCTACCGAAACAAGCGCACCCCTTTTACCTGAGCATTCAAGCCCTATTCAAGATTGCCAAATAGTCCAAGAAAATGGTATGAAATTAATTGATTTCTAATACTTTTTCTCCAAGTCGTTTGATCTGTTAGGTATCATAAAAAAGGAAAAAAAAAGCATATTTTTATTAGGTAACTATTTGGGTCTTATATGTTACATATGCATATACATGTGTGTGTATAAACCATGTGTGTATCTTTAAATATGTATGTGTATTTTATACCATATGTGTATGTTTACGTGTGTGTATATGTGTGTTTATGTATATATTCCCATTTCTAGTGTTTAAAAACATTCAGAGGACTGCTATCTTTTATATTGACCTGACACTTTTATTATTCTAATGACACTTTAAGAATTCATTTTCTTAAAAATATTTGATTTGATGTTTTAGGCATGTTGGAGAAAATTATTGAAGTCATTATATTTTAGGGATTAGATTTCACTAAAAAGATATAATTTAAAAAATACCTTGTTACTCACCAAGGGGAAAAAAGGTAAATAAATGAGGTGAGGAGTGTATTAATAAATCGATACAGGAACTCCTTTACAATTTATATTTATATGAAATCAATTTATACCTTAAATATCTTAAAAATTTATATATCAATTATGCCTCATTAAGGCTGATATTAAAAATAAACTATTATGTACTTAGTGGTTTAAATGACCCTCTGTTGATTCTTCTAGAACCTGTCGTTCAAGTCAATTCTTGGGTTGGGATAAGCAGTAATGATGATCAGTTATATGCTGTTAAGAATAACTTTACAGCCTCTGTGCACACTGCAAGATATTCTCGAAATGACCTGCACTTGGAAGATATTCAAACAGATGAGGACAAGTTAAACTGCAGTCTTCTTTCTTCAGAGTCTACTTTTATGCCAGTTGCATCAGGACTTTCTCCAGTTTCACCTACAGTTGAGCTGAGGTTACAAGGTATTCACTTGGGTCTAGAAGATGATGGCGTTGTAGATGAATCTGTGAAAGGACTGCGAAACCAAGACAAGGATAAGAAAGGGGAAAAAGCCTTCTGTGCTGCAAATGAGAATTCTGTTCAAGTGATGAAAAATGCAATCACTACTGAGGTAAATGAGAAAAAGGAACTGTTATCATGTCCTGAATCAACAGTCACTAGTGCTGTCTTGAAAGATGACACTCACACATCTTTTCCTAAGTCAGTTGGACACAGCATCTTCCATACACAGGTAAACAGTGAAGAAAATGTGTTACAAACAGCTTCAGCGAAACTTCCCTGCAGGGTTTTAACCCAGAGATCTGTTGCTATGGGAGAAGATAAAGTGGCCCTTCAGAAATTAAATGAAGCTGCCACCAAGCTTCAAGCCTGTTGGCGGGGCTTTTATGCCAGGAACTACAACACTCAAAGCAAAGATGTGCGTTATGAAATCCGTCTACGTAGAATGCAAGAGCACATCATCTATCTGACTGATGAAATTAGAAGGTGGGTCCAAAGTTTTCTTTAGTTGCTGTTTATGGGTTTGCAGGTGGTAGAATCCAAGAAAGACTAGGCACAACTAACCAGGAAAACTCACTTGAGCCTTGACAGGGTTTTATTGGATGGTCAGTCATGCCATCCTTGAGTGCCTATGTGACTGACCTTAATTTCTCAGACCTTAGTTCCCACTGAATGCATACTGATACATTATGATCCATGGTACTCTTTAACAAAATAGGTATTCACGAGAAAACACACTGTTAACATAACTGTCTGGTGTGGTTTAAGGTCCCAGCTATATAAAACACTCTTTATCAGGCATGATATTTCAAGTATTTGAAGGTTATTTCTTTGGAGTTAATCAACAACAAGCTTACTAGTAGTAGATTTAGTGGTTAAGTAAGATGAAGGTAGTTTAGAATGCATTATATAATGAATGGAAGGTGAAGAGTAAGTGTAGCCAACATTCTTGGTAAGCGTTACTGTGAGGAAGAGAAGGGAGTAGTTGGTAGAGGAGAATCTGGAGTTAGGAAGAATCTTCTGTAATGGGAGCTATAGATGAGGTATGTGTGTTGATGGAAATGGTTCAATACAGGGGAAATAACAGATATAACAGATGGTGCAGAGGAAAGAAAGAAGTACAGAATTGAAGTTCTTGAGAAGGTATGAGAATAGGGATGCAGTGCACAGAGGGTCCTTGAAGTAGAAGCAGATGGTGAGGGTGGGGAAGTCATGACTGATTGATGCTTCTCTTTATTCAATAATGTGTAAGACCAGAGATAATCAACTCTTGAAAATAAGGAGAGGGCATGGGAAGTTTTGGGAGAAAGGTCTGAGGTGTTCATTTTAAAAATACACTTGTAAGGGGGTGGGTAGAAGATTGCTGGTCCACGTGAAGAAAAGCATAAAGTGCAATTGTGTGATTTTCTTCAACATTTTTCAACTGTCTGTTCTGATTCAGCTATGGTTAACTTGGTTCAGCTAGGATTGGTTTGTTTCCAGGTGAATATGGTAGGAGGCGAGAAAGAAGGGCAAGAGAGCAGAAGATATTTGGGAGGAAATATTTATAATGATTGATTTGGGAGTATATATAGGAGTTTGCTTATTGCAGTTCCTAGATGACAGAGGAGAAGGGCTTGGGAGGTAAAGTGGAGACTTAAGTTAGAAGTTCAGAACATAATGGTGGTGGTAACAGCTGAGGAGAAATGAACAATTCAAGAACTCTAGTTTGTTATGTATGTATGTATGAAGAAGGCATCAGTGAGCCCAGAGTAAAACTTTAATGAACAACGGGAATCAAAGGATTAGGAAGTGTTAATGTTAGCAAGAATTATTTCCTCTGCCAACTAGGAGTGAAGTTTGATGAGATTAGTTCCCTTAGTGTCTTAGAAGAGGGTGTTTTAAGCTGTGATCCTAGTCCCTAACTGTTTTGGGAGATATTGAGTAACCACATCTTTCTGTCACCTTTTGTGATATCCTTTGGTGAATTTGGTTGAGAAATTGAAGCCAGCTAAAAATCCACTTAACTTTTTGATCTTATTTTTAGTCATTAGAAATACTTTGTACAATAAGTGTAGTCTGAATTTCAGTCATTTTGTTTAGTTTTAATGTTGAGTCAGTTTAAATTTTCATCTTAGACACTCTGAAAGTTAACTAGAAAAACAAAGTTAACTGTTAACTAGATTATTAATCTTTTTATAATGCATGTATTTATTTGTTGTCATGAGAAGTGCAAATCAAAGTATCCTTCCTTATTATGAATTTTGAATTATTATAGGTTAAAAAAAGAAAGAGATGAAGAACGGATCCAAAAACTAGTACAAGAAGAGGCTGTCAAATTCCTCTGGAACCAGGTAAACCCCTCCTCCTAATGCCTAATGTGTGAACAAAGAAAAATTTAGATTTATTGAGATAATCATAGTTAGGTATATTAAATACTGTTTCTCAAGGATGTGATTTTTGTTGATTGCCACTCACTGCATTAGGACAGTGAATATTGTTATATTTAACCTGAAGAAAACTGCTTTTTTGTTTTGACAAGAAAGGTATGCAGCTGGAGGATAGTGACTTAGTTGATGAAAGTTGTAACTTTACAAGAAATATAAAAAAATCCAGTTTGAAGTTTTATGTACTATCTGTCTTGTTTTATGTTGGGGGGGGGTATTTGAGTGAAAAATGACTAAAGCAGGCTACAATATTCAGACCTAAAAAGTACGCATGATTTCTTGGGAGAGTTTGAATCCTGTGATAGCACACTGTAGGAGCCTTTCGGATAATCAGTTTTTGCTTTTACTATATACCATTAAATATTTCTTGATGCTTATTCCTTGGAAATATATATATATGCTTTTTTGTTTTTAAATCCAAAAGGGTAGGCTTATTATAAAAGGGAAAGGAAATAATGGATGCTTGAAAAGATACAAGTGGGCAGAAGGAGCTACTGCTGAAAGGGGTAGACTTGATAAAAGAGACGCATCAACACAGAGAGCAGTCTTGAGAGAAGACTATCTCTACTGCTTTGCATGGGGATTAGATTGGTGAAAAGAGGCACCTATATAGTCACAGGTGGGCGAGAGAGCTGCATCTTGCTAAGAAATTGCACTGATACAGTCTTCTCTTTTCCTTGGAAATAATTTCACAAAATAATGTGATATATTAACTTTTTTTATATGAAAATCATTTTTAATTTTCATAAAATTAAAAAATGGCTGATTTTTTTGTTTGTTTTATAGCAGTAGGGATGTAGTTAAATAAATTGTGGAATAACAGTACTATGGAATACTATGAAACAGAAGAATATGGTAGTAGTATGAATTGACATGGGAAGATCTCAAAATAACATTATTTATTAAAAATATATTGGGAGCACATGTCTCAGGCGGTAGAGGTGGTATCCTACTGGGATGGGGCTAGGCAGTACTGAGTCCGCAGCTGTCCTCTGCTGCTGCTGCTGCCGGCTTCTGCACCTGCCTGCTGAAAGGAGGGTCCCTTCCGTTGGGTAATGATGTTCTATTTGTGGAGGTGATGGCTAATGTCTGCTGTTTGGAGGCCGCAGTTTTCCTTTAGGTATGAATTGCACAAGTGAGAAGGCACTTACTGACACCAAGACTCTTGTGGAAAGATTGACAGGCATCAGAGTCTGTTCGAACAAACCATAACTTAACATAAGCAAGTAGTAGCCATAAGCAGTATCAAGATGAAATTCAAGAACTTAATAAAGTTGGGCCCTCCCTGGTGGCACAACGGGTAAAAGTGCAGCTCTGTGGAGCTCACCACAGCCGCTTCAGTGCGAGTTTGATCCCCAGCCAGGGAGGGATCAGGGATCCACCAGGTGTGGCAGACCTCTCGTGACCTACCCACTGCTCCCCTCAGCACTATACTTCCTTGCTCTGCCTGTTCTGGCCCCCACTCTGTCTCTGGTGAATCCTCTCACCGCCCCTGCACCTCTGGACTGTAACCCAGTTCTGTATGCATAAATAAATAAATCTTTAAAAAGAAAAAGAACTTAATGTAGTTGCAAGACATTGACTGTGCTCCACATTAGTTAGGGGAATCCAGCAAGAAAACACACAAATCAGAGAACTGCAACAGGAGAATAAAAAATTACATAGATGCCTAGAATAACAGTAGCCTTTCAATCAGCCTTGAAACTAATAAAGAACAAGTTATTTTGATTGCTAATGACTAGCAAAAAAGATGCTCTTCTGTCTATTGAAGGTAGAAGAACAACACTCTGAGAAGTACAAACACATGTAGACTAGATAACTGAAATGGCAGAAAAGCCATTGAAATTGACAAGCAGCAGGGCTGCATATTTCACCTTGAGCAAGAAAACAAAGGTTATTAAATATATATATTTAATTTATGTTAAATACATATAAAATTTGCACAACAGAAAATTGAGTTCATATATTAAATGCTACTTCATATTATAATGTTTATGTGTAATTTAATATATTAGTAAAATTCAAAACTGCTTTCACTTCAGATTTCTTCTAAAGTAATTAGGGTTGTTGAGGCTGATTGAATAAAAAGGCCCCAACATGAATTGATTTTTATTTTCTCATCCAGGAGCCTTAGTTGATATTTTATTTTATTTTTTTCAATATTGTTGATTTTTTAAAAAAGATTTATTTATGCATATAGAACTGGGGTACAGGCCAGAGGTATAGGGGAGGTGAGAGGATTCACCAGAGACAGTGGGGAGCAGAACAAGCAGATCAATGAAGTACTCTGCTGAGGGGAGCAGTGGGTGGGTCAGGAGAGGTCTGCTACGCCATGTGGGTCACCTCCAGGGCAGGTGGGGATCAAACTCATGCTGAAGTGGCTTTAGCTTCTTAGTGCTGTGCTTTAACCCTCTGTGCCACCAGGGAGGGCCCAGTTGATATTTTATTTTATAAATGACTGTATTATTTTAAAACTTTTCTTATTTTTAAATAATTGGCTTTGGGAAAGTGTCCCTTAGTTTGATGGCACATTCATTCACATAGTTTTTATCCCAAGTCAGAATTGAAGAAAATAAGTGAGGCAGGTCAGTTAGGCAGCTTTATTATTAAGTACTACTTGACAAATAATAATAATTATTTTTTTTAAAGATTTATTTATTTGTACATACAGAACTGGGGTACAGGCCAGAGGTGCAGGGGCGGTGAGAGTATTCACCAGAGACAGAGTGGGGAACAGATCAGGCAGATTGACGAAGTACACTGCTGAGGGGAGCAGTGGGCAGGTCAGGAGAGGTCTGCCGCACCATGTGGTCACCTCCGGGGCAGGCGGGAATCGAACTCATGGGGAAGTGGCTTTAGCTTCTCAGTGCAGTGCTTTAACCCACTGTGCCATCAGGGAGGGCCAGACAAATAATTATTTTTATAGACAAAAATAATTGTCTATTGAACATGTTTGGATATGATTTTAAGAGCTTGATATTTAAAGACTGTTGGTATGACAGTTTTTATTCTATACTTTTCTTTTAGTTGAATCTAAATTTGTGTCTGATAAGACAAACTGCACAGAAGACTATTTTATCAATAAAAAATGAATGGTTAAAGCAAAACTAAACAGGGTCCTCCCTGGTGGTACAAGTTAAAGCACAGCTCTGTGAAGCTAGCCACAGCCACTTTGGCACACGTTTGATCCCTAGAGAGGAAGGTGACCCACATGGCATGGCAGACCTCATCTGTCTTACCTGCTGCTCCCCTCAGCAATGTACTTTGTCCATCTGCCTGTTCTGCTGCCTTCTCTGCCTTTGGTGAATCCTCACACTGCCCTTGCACCTCTAGCTTCAGTTCTATATGCATAAATAAACAAGTCCTTAAAAAAAACTAAACTAAACTAAACAAACTACTTGCTGAAGATTGGGTTCTACTTCATGGTAAAAACTATCCAGACCTAACTGGTTTTTAAAATTCTGTGTGTCTTTGAAAATATATGATAAAAGGTCAAAGATGATATATATATATACATATAGATAGCTATCAATGACTAGGGTGGTCAAAGGGAAACTAAAAAAACTCTCTCTTTGTTATCTTTTTGGAGATTTTACAGTAAAAATTGAGATTTTTTATTTAAAAAATATCAAGGTCTTATTATCAAGAACTTAAGCTATTTTTTAGTTTTGTATACTGCATTGTTAGATAATATTTCAAAACTCTTGATCCCAAGTAAATATTTAAAATGAGTCATTTTAGAGAATCCATTTAATATTACTAAGTTCTAATCTCTTATTCAGTAGGTCTCATGTGGTATTGAGCTAGACCTTTGTTGTTTTGCTTCTCATGTTTTTTCGGTAAAAGCAAATGGATTGTTTTTGCCCCTTGCTATGTTCCTGATGAGGTCATTTTGTTACCAAGGACATGTATTACTCCAGCCAGTCTGGTTTAGATTGGGAGTGCTATGTGTGGAAATGGTAATGGGAGTTCCACCTTCTATTATTCACCAGCGTCATGAATGTTGGAGAAAACCCTCAAAGCACATCGGTAAAACAGGCATGATTTTATTTTTGTAAACCAACTATATCCTTTTTTATAGGTAAGATCTCTACAAGCTTGGCAGCAGACAGTGGATCAGCATCTAAGTTCTTGGCACACTGATATTCCTCCTATATCAAGTACTCTGGGGCCATCTAAACTTCCATTGTTTACCCAAAGTCAGGAACCTTCTTCTAATCAAAATTCTGATTGGTTCATTGCTCCTGATGAAGTTCCTCAAGAGAAATCCTTACCTGAATTTCCAGACTCTGGTTTTCATTCCTCCCTAACAGAACAAGTTCATCGTTTGCAGGAATTTTTGGATTTTGAAAAAAGTTCTACAGAAGGCAGTGAAAGTTCCATAATGGGGAATTCCATTGACACAGTCAGATATGGCAAAGAGTCAGATTTAGGGGATGTTAGTGAAGAACATGATGAATGGAGTAAGGAAAACTCAAACAATGAGCAGGAAAATAGTCTGCTTGAACAGTATTTAACTTCAGTTCAACAGCTAGAAGATGCTGATGAGAGGACAAATTTTGATGAAGGGACAGGAGATAATAAACTTTGCATAGCTCATTCCCCTGAAAAGTTAGATGCCTTGTCTGATAATGCTTCTGTAGATGATGCTCATGGCCTCTCTCCTTCTTTGCAAGCTGATATCAGCCAGACATCAGAGAACTGTGAATTAAATGCAGACGTTCAAGAGCAGCAGCCAGAATGTGATTCTACATTTCAGGTATTACATGTTGGTATTACTGTGTAGCGTGTCTGGTTACTTGGGAAGCAGAAGTCCACTTAATTTTTTCTTAATATTTTTAGTTGCTTTCTGAAGGGGAATATCCTCCCAATTTTATTACTATTTATATAGAATTTGTATTCTTATCTCATATTTTCTGTATTCCAGATACAGAGCTGCATCTTTATTTTTATTTTGTTGCCTTTTGCTTAGCTGTAATGCATCAGATAGTTGAACTGAAAGATGTATGCACTTTATTTCTTAATAACTGTAATGCATTAACAGTATTCCTTTTTCTTTTGAAGTAAATTCCTTTCAGAAATAAACTAGAATATTTTAAAGAAGATAGAAGTTCTACCTTAAAATAAGTACTTCTTCTGTGAGGAAAATTCTGTGAGGAAATTAATTTTGTAGTAAGGAATACAGTTTCTTAAATATAAAGGGCAAATATGAGAATTATGAACTATTAAAATTTGCCAGCTTTCTTGGAGTAAAAACATAATTTTTAAGCAGACTATTTTTCATCCCTTATGACTGAAGGAAAGCCTTGTTATTATAGCAAATAAGGGGAAAGGTAAGATTATAGACTTTTTCAGTGAGGATAATTGAATTGTCTCATGTACAACTCTAGTTAATATCATGTATCAGCTCTAACATATGAAGCAGTGTTACTTCAGGTTCAAATCAAGGTTATTTAAAGAGCCAACCCAAGAATTTTCTCTTAGGTCAGAAAAGAGCAGAGGCTAGGTTCCATTCACTTGGAGTAATGACATGACAAGCATATTTTTTCTCTTTCATTTAGTAATTTTTTACCCTCTAAGTAAACATTTATGTGCTAGTAAATGCCAGAAATTAATAGATACTCATCTTTGTTCCTGCTTTATATTTGCTCATGTACTTTAGTAGAAGTCATTTTCCATTTACTTCACTTTTGACCTCTGCCTCATGGTGAAGAACATTTAAAATAACACTAATGATATAATATGAGGGGCTTATTAAAAAAGAACTATTTTCTGTCTGAATCTCTGAAAAAAGTGCCACATTTGAAAAACAAGTTAATAATAGTGGTTAAGAAAGTAAACCTCATTTTATTTGTTTAAAAGAACATGTATCTGTAACTTCAGGAAGACATGATAATGTGTTTCAGTGATACAGATGGGTACATTTGCAAATGAAGGATGAAAATTTTTCCAAGTTTGGTTTTTAGTCTTTGAGGATATTCTAGTCTGATTTCCCCATCTATGGACTTATAACTGTTTAAAACTATGGCAATACTTAAGTGTTCTCAAAATTTAGGTGCTAAATATATACTCATTATTTTGTTACAGTCAGAAGCTTCTCCTGTTTGAAGTTATATAAAATAAAACCTTCCGATCCTTCAAGAATAAAGTCAGGGATCCCATGTTATACTCTGTTGTTAGTCAAAAACTATTGCTCCAGTATAGGTAAGATGTATTTTTCAAGGCTTATAAATTTTATCACTCAGGTTGAAAAGTCATGGATTTTATTCTCAGAAATCCAGAATCTCTTAGAAAGAAATATTTTCTGTTTCTTATAAACAAAACAGCAATCTTACACTCAAGAGGATTTTCCCTAGTGAAGCACGTGTAACATTGAATGCATGTTAAACTACAAACAGAATTTTTTACTTTTTGAACAATGCTTTTATGAATGATTTTGAATTTCTCTTAAATATACCTTATTTTTCTATGTTACAGGTAAGTGCCTCATTTGCTTCCCATAGAAAGAATAGCTTGCACTGCACTACTACCAAAGTAGCTACTTCCTGGTACATTGGTTTCTTATAAAAGCTCCAAGTGTCATGGCTCTGTATTACCTACACAGGTGTCTGCTGATACCTTTCTCCTTCTTTTAAAAAATGTGACAAAACACAACTAAGTGATTATTTTAAAAGAATTTCTTTTAAAGTTGATATATCTACTATTCATTTATAATACTCTGAATTTCAGGAGTGTAGCTTCACGCCTTGGCAGCCATACCCACCATCAAAGTTCTAATTATCCTTCACCAGTGTCCAGTTGGCCCTCACTATCCATCCCCTCCAACTACCCCTTACACCTTTCCCCTCATAAAACATCATTTTGGTATTAGTCTAAGGGCTTGTTTCCTTTTTTTGTTTTGTTTGTTAGTTTCCTTTGATAACTACATTATTTTGAACATTAGTATTTGTCAGCAAGAGTTCCCTTTTTGCTTTTGCTTTGTTTTTCTAGCCAATAAATATTTAGCATCTTTTATTTAAAAACCAGAATATAATAATGACTAATATTCTGTTATTCATTCTATGTAACTTTTATTAGTGTTTTGAAGTGCAAGAATACTAAACAGTCCCCTACCTTAACTGTACAGATTATTTGAATGTAGATAGAATGAAAATAATGTAAACTAGAATATAGGAAACTTGGATAGACTTAATATATTTTAATAGGTCTTCAATGTAATTTAAAAACAACTTAAGTCATTAAGATACTTGGTTCTAACTCTGGGCTACTTATTGGTCTGGTTAAAGAGGAAATGAATGAGCTTAATAAAAGTTTGGGGAGTTGTGCTTAAACAATCTTTGTAACAGAAAGGTTCAATTCAACTTGCTACTTTAGTTCACATATGCTTGATTTATGGAAAAATCAATATATTAATCCTGCAGAAGCACAGAATTATATCATGTGAGAATTGAAAGGATAATTAAATCATCTGTTTTAATATCTATCTTAAAAATGAAACTCTTTATGTCCTAAGAAATTAAATGATTTATCTGATCTTACTGATAGTAGTAAATAAACCATGAAACTTAGTTATTATAGTCCAATTTTTTTACATACTGTTTATTAATCTTTAGAGTTAGTGAGCCAGTAAGGAAGTTACATATTTTCCATTCTCTTTGAAAGAGAAAAATGTTCTAAGAGAGTTAGAATTCTATACCTCGAGGTAACATTGATTGGAGAAAATAATTTATTCTAAACCCTGAATGAAATTTCCAAGAAATATGATTTGTTGTAAAAAGAGTAGAAATTAAAAATTTTTAAAAGTATGTCTTGGAGTCCATTTGTTTAACAACAGGAAGTGTAAGATTGCTGAGATATGTAAGAATTTCTAGTGAAATGATGAATGTGATTAAATTCCATTTTCAGTTTTATGGAACAACAGATGTGCAGAAAACTCTTATGACAGCAGATACACGCACCATTATAGTTTGGTCTTATAAGTTTAACTATAAAAGGCCTCATAATATGCATGTTTTAGGAAAATCTTCATTTATCCAGCCACATGTTTGCGTATATGCAGATTAACTTTATTTTTTAATAACCTGGGTGCCATTCTCGAGGGTAGGATGTGAGTTTTTATTTGTTTTGGATTATTTTAAATATACAAACACCATAATAGTGTCTTTTCCTGTTACCTACTTAAATTTAATTCCTCTATTTTCGTAAACAGTGTAGACTATGATATGCTATCTCCCTTGGTACATTTTTGGTGCAAATTCTTAGTGTCTGATATATAAAGATAATATAAAATGTAAAACCTGACTTTGGAGAATTAAGGCATAGTAAAAAGAAAATAGAGCCTGGTCAATTTCTCATTCACAAATGAAGAGCCTTCAAGTTTAATATATATATGGATATTTATTATATTGTTTTAATTTTTACATATAATACCTCATTCATGAAGTAAAGCAGAAAGGAACAATAAGGAACATCCTAAACATTTTTAATATCACTTTCACTGATCAAACCTATTGTGCCATATTAAGTTTAAAAGTCAGGTAAACAAAGTAGTCCTCACAACCTTCATTAGAAATAGATAATTGTCTTTTTTTAAATGAGGTGCTTTTAATTTGTTAATTATTAGAAATCATACTGAATTTTAATTCCATAATTGATTTTAGTAGATAACAGGAATAACTCCACTTCTTTCATTTACTAATTACATTTCTTTGAATGTTTTATAATAATTTTAATGTTGACATAGATCTTAAAAATAATTTGATTATTGGGGTATTTTTAGATTTGGCTTCCATTTTATTGTAGAAATAGTGACTTTTAAAGTAGTTATGCTTTATGAAGGCTTAGTATTATATATTGTGCTTATTTAATTTCTATTTAAGTCTAACTTTAAATAAAAAGTTTATACCTTTGTCTGAGTGACTCTTCTGTTATAGTGATTAATAGAAATAGAGGTTATTGGCTGTGGCTAATGGGCAATTGAAATGAAAAACAAATTGCTAATATAATTTTACTAAGTTCCAGAGTATTGTCATTATATAAGTGAATTTATAGTAAAACAGTCCTAGCTTATGATATGAAATAAAAGGAGTGCTAATTTGGTTTTATTGGTGCAGATTACATTACTTCCAGGTTACTCAATGAATTTCTGGGTAGACAAGAGCAGATGTTTGTCCCTCAAAAAGTATACATAATACTGTCAGATGCTGGTCAAAATGGGCAATGAAAATATTAGGTGAGTAAGTATAGTAGAAGCCTTTTCATTTGGCATAATAAGGACCTGTTGGTATTATGGACTGAATTGTATGCCCCCATAACTCACAGATTGACTCACATTGGAAATTTCACATATCCTAATATAATTGCATTTGAAGTTAAGACCTTTAAGGGGCCCTCCCTGGTGGTGAAATGGGTTAAAGCACAGCACTGTGAAGCTGGCCACAGCTGCCCTGGTGCAAATTTGATCCTTGAGCAGGAAGATGACCCACATGGCATGGCAGCCTTCTTCTGACCTGCCCGCCGCTCCCCTCAGCTGTGTACTTCATCAGTATGTTGTGTACTTTGTCAGTCTGCCTGTTCTGCTCCCCACTCTCACTCTGGTGAATCCTCTCACCACCCCAGCACCTCCGGCCTATACCCCAGTTTTGTGTGCATAAATAAATAAATCTTAAAAAAAAAAGACCTTTAAGGAGGTAATTAAGGTTAAATGAGATCATAAAAATGGAGTGCTAGTCAAATACAATAGGTGTATATGGTTCCTTTTTATAGTCAAAAACAGTTACATATATAAATAGTGATGAGATTAAATTATTATTTTGATGAGGTTAAATTAAATAAACCAAGTTCTGGAATCACACCCCTATTTACTCCCCAACCATGGCTATTATTTCCTTTGCCACAGCTGTCCTCAACAACACCCTTCATTGAAACTTCTGGCATCTTCAGCATCTTTTGCTGTTTGTGCAATTCCTGCAATTGAGTTATTGTCAATTCAAATTCTGCCTTTCAGTCACCCAATGGCCCCTGAAGAAGACAGAGCATTATACTACCTCCAAAGCAAAGAACATGCTTGACATTGACCTGACAGTAGATTTGGGATGCAATGCATATTTTTGTTGAGAAAGTGCCGTCATTTCTTCCCAGATTGTAGAGGTAGAAGCTTGGCCCTCTGCTATTGCATTCGCTGTCTAGTTTGGACACTGTATATCGCAATCCCAAATGGTACCAGATACTGGATAGGTGCTTTAGACAAATGTCATGTTTAAGCAGCTTCTTTAAAAGTCAGCAATTTGTACCTGTCAAACTACTTCAAGGGTAGTACTGTCCTTTAG
Organism: Condylura cristata; assembly: GCF_000260355.1. NCBI lineage: Eukaryota > Metazoa > Chordata > Mammalia > Eulipotyphla > Talpidae > Condylura > Condylura cristata. The sequence goes on along the minus strand of NW_004567104.1, from coordinate 46,885,741 downwards.
GGTTTCTAGAATGTAAGTGGCCCAGGTGGGACTGTCCTATGGTGTGTCCCAAGGGAAATGGGCAAGGCAGCCAAGGAAAGGGGCTGCAGGGGGTGTGAAGAAATGGCTGGTGCTTCAGTGGACTCCTAGTTTCCCTGCTGTGTGGCTGAGCTGGTGATTTCAGATTCCCTAAATCCAGGTCCTACAGTGTTGTGGACCTTGCTTTTTCACTTCCTCAGTTTGAAACATGACCAGGGCCTTGCTCTGGACTACTGGGATACCAACTAGGTTGACTTTGAAGTCACCATTGTTTTTATGAAGCCTCTCACTCAAACTGAGAGGGACAAAAAAATTATTTTAAAGTTGATTTAAATGTATTTCCTATCCCTTCATTTTTCTCTTCTTGGTTTCTGTAATGTGCATGTATTTTCTCTTGATATGGTATTTTTTCTTTTAGTTTTTGAACTTGATAAGTTTTTTAACTCAGATGTATAGGATCTAGGATTTTGGTGTCTTTTTTTTTCTTTCATGTTTTGTATTTGTTCAACTCATTTTTGTTCATGCATCGTTTTCTTAATTTTGTTTTGTTGTCTGTTTAACCTTAAAGTTCATTAAACTTTTTAAAGAAAATTATTCTGAAAGTCACATAAATAGTTTATAGATAACCATTTCTTTGTAATCAGTTACTGGAGTTTTATTAGTTTGCTTTGGTGGTGTCCTGATTGTTAATGATCCTTGGTTCCTTACATAGATATCTGCAAATTTGAATAAATAATCTTCTCTTCCAGACCTCAAAGGCTTGCTTCATCAGAGCACTATCTTCAGAGATTAGCTCAGTCTGGGATACTGGACAGATCAACTGGTAGCATCTTTGAGTAGTAGACAGGGCTTGCTATCAGGATTTCTAGTTAGATGAGGCGATTGCTTGTGTTCTGAGTCAATAAGGCCAGGAGGGTTCATGGTTATCTGTGAGCAGAGGCTGTGCTCAGTAGCTGGCAGGGCTTTGTATCTGCCCAAATGAGACTATGGAATGGGCTCCTTTGCTACCCAGCTTTTCTAGTTAGTCTTCCTGGATAGTTGTGACCTAAAGCCAACTCAAGCAGTTGGGTGGAGCTGCAAATTTTTTCCCTACCCTGGTTGATTGGTAAATGGGCTCTACAGGCAGTATGGTCTGTTGACTGGGAGATCCAAATCAGGCAAAACTGCCAATGAGTTTCCTGGCCATCTGTAACTGATTTGGATCTGTAGATGGGCAGTCATTTGCTGGGATCTCTTTATGTTAACTGCAAGCAGGAATGTGGTAGGCTGATATTTGCAAGGTGATTTTTAAAAAAGATGTATTTATTTATGCATACAGAACTGGGGTAAAGGCCAGAGTGCAGGGACAGAGAGAGGATTTACCAGAGATAGAGTGGAGAGCAGAACAGGCTGACTGATGAAGTACACTACTGAGGGGAACAGTGTGTGGGCCAGGAGAGGTCTGCCTCACCTTGTGGATTACCTCTGGGGCGAGACCTAACTCATCTGAAATGGCTTTAGCTTCTTAGTGCTGTGCTTTAACCCACTGTGCCACCAGGGAGGGCCTGCAAGATGGTTTTTATAAGCCCTGTCCTCCTCCTTCATCGTTATCCAATATCCAGTGGTTGAGACCCCCATATTTCCCAGTGATCTCTAAGAGGTAAAATCTTAGTTGGCCTTCTGGGAACTGTCCTACAATAGCTGGGTGTCCGTTTAGTGCTCTCTCTTCCCACTGGAGAAACAGGATCAGGGACCTCTTCCGGTGTGGTGCTATGCTTGCCTGGAGGAGGGGTAGTGGTGTTAGTAGATATAATTTCTTTTACTCTTTTATTTTTTTTTTTATATTTTCAGTTTTAATTTGGTCAATATTTCCAGTTTTAACAATGTGTTTCTTTAAAAGGGAATAGCTGCTTACTGTAGAATTGTAATCCTATGGTGAGCAAGTGTATATTTTTTTTTCACTTTCTTTTACTATTCTAATGCTGTCTTTCTTGATTTTTGTGGAGCTTCAACCTCCAGGGTTTGGGACTTTCACAATGGTATCTTGTCTATGGAGATTTATTAGTTGGTCTTATAAGGGGGATTGAATTTTGGGATCTATATAAGTTGCCACCTTAATGATGTCATTCTACAATTTGTCTACTCATCTGTTGTTTAATATTTTCACTGTTTCCAGGTTTTGGCTTTAAAATGAACTGCTATGAACATTTGTGTGTGTATATATATATATATATATATATATATATATATATATTTTTTTTTTTTTTAGATTTTTTGTGCATACAGAACACAGAACTGGGGGTACAGGCCAGAGGCTCAGGGGTGGCTTCACCAGAGACAGAGTGGGGAGCAGAACAGGCAGATCGACGAAGTACATATACTGCTGAGGAGAGCAGTGGGCGGGTCAGGAGAGGTCTGCTGCACCATGTGGGCAGGGGGGGATAGAACTCATGTGGAAGTGGCTTTAGCTTCTTAGTGCTGTGCTTTAACCCGCTGCGCCACTGGGGAGGGCCCATGTGTATAATTCTTTATATGGGTGATTTGGTGATGGAAAGCCCAAGGGGATTACAACTGAGATGGAAAAAGGCACAAAATGATGTAAAAATAAATTATTTATTTTTAAAAAATAGAACTAAAATAAAAAAAGAATGACTGGAATAGATGTTTACCTAATTTTCAAAAAATCTACAAAACCAATTTTGTTTCTTTCTTTTGCGAAGAACTGGGGTATAGGCTAGATATGCATGCAGGAGTGAAGGGATTCACCAGAGACAGAGTAGGGAGCAGAACAGGCGGTTACTGAAATACGATGCTAAGGGGAGCAGTGGGTGAGACAGGCAAGGTCTGCAGTATATGTGGGCTTGCTCCCTGGCTAGGGATAGAACTCAGACATAGTGGTGACAATGCTGAGTCTTTACCCCTAGGCCTCGAGGCCCACATCAGTTTTGTTTTCTAAAGTGGTTGTTAACATTTTGCATTCTCATCAGCAGTGTAGAATGGATACATATTTCCAAATAATTGTTATGATTAGGCTTTTAGATTTATTCACTCAAGTGTATAGAAATATCTTATTGTGTCTTTAACCTACATTTCCCTAATGACTAAGGATGTTGAGTAACTTTTACTTTACTTGGTATGTGTATGTCTCTTTTGGAGAAGTGTTCCAATGTTGGTGAAATTTCAAAAACTTGCCCATTTAAAAAATAGGGTTTTCAATTTCTCATTTTGTGTTACAAGAATCATTTATAGAGAGTAGATTTGAACAAATATCAAATACATTGTTGTCTCAGTCTGTTTTATGTTCATAAATGTAATTTTGAAAAGGAAAAGTTTTTTTTTTAAGATTTATTTATTTATGCATACAGAACAGGGGTACAGGTTAGAAGTGTAGGATCAGTGAGAGGACTCACCAGAGACAGAGTGGGGAGCAGAACAGGCTGATCAACGAAGCACACTGCTGAGGAGAGCAGCAGGCGAACAGGTGAGGCGAGCAGGTGCAAAAGGTGAGGTCTGCTGCACTATGTGTATCACCTTCAGGGTTGGGGTTTGAACTTGCACTAAAGCGGCTGCAGCTAGCTTACAGTGCTGCATCCTAACCCTTTGTGCCACCAGGGAGGGCCCAAAAAGGAAAAGTTTTAATACCAGTGTATTGATATTTTTAATAGTTTTTTTTTTGTGTGTGTGTATGTTATGTTTAAGAAATCTGCCATATCTAAGTCCATGAAGATTTCTACTATGCTTTCTTCCAGAAATTTAGAAATACTACAATTTAAATGTTTTTCAGACATATTATACATGGCCAGTTTGATTTCATTTCATAACATACAAACCTTATGTTCTCTACCTTTTTCATCTCTCAAAACTAGGTTATAAATTGTAAATTAATTCCTTATGCTTATGTGGGAATTCAAGAGGAAGAGATTTGGGATGCCTGCAAGGTTATTTTCATTATCATCTCATTTATTTCTAAGTGCAGTTAACATTGCTCCTAATTTAAAGTTCAGGAAACTGGAGATCAAAGAAGTTATTTGCTCAAGATGACATTGCTAGCGAAGAGCAAAAGCTGTGGATCAGATTCAATCTTTGGAGGATCGTATTCTGCCTTGAGATTGTGATGAGTTTGGAACTAGAGATCTTTTAAAAAACTGGGTTTGCCCTAACCACTCTTGTTTGTGTTGTGACTCTAATCTTGTTTGTGTTGTGACTCTAACGACTACAAAATATATGTAAGATCACTCAAATATCAGATTTATGAGTGTTCTGAGTGGGGGCTAAGAAGGCTCACTGACATAGTCCAAAACCATGATTTATAAGTCAGTATGTGCTATTGAAGTATTTGCCACTTGTTGGACAGACAAAATTAAAGACTGGTGGTGAGGAGTAATCTACTGAGTGACAGGACTTAAATCAGAGCAGAGGTCTATCATATGAGGTCTTCATTATTAGGCAAAAGGCAATGGAAGCCAACTTTTATGACTACAGAAGGCCTAGGAAAGGCAATTTTTCTTTAAGAAGAAGAAACATATAATAGTTACTACACAAGAGGCTGTTCTATGTAAACCTTTTTATTTCATTTCTGGGACTGGTCACCCATGCATATAGTCCTGCCATGAAAACATTTCAATGAGCAGCAGAGACCATTTTGTGGTCAGTAAATGTAAAAATAATGTTAGTTGTAATTTACCTTAATTCTCCCTCAATTTTGAAACAATAGGCTGACGTAGGTCTACTTTTAAAGCCTGAATTGTGCTTCAATAAATCTGGTTTATTCTTACTGTGCTTCCAGTCCGTCTTTCTGAGCAATTGCTTCTTCTGTCTTCCGAGGACTCCGCTTGGTTCCTGAATTTCTCATAGCTACTGAGGACGTTTTATCCAGTCAGTAGAAGAATGTTCAAAATAGAATAACCTAGAATGGGGGAGGGAGGAGAGAAAAAGTATTTTGATATTTTTGTCAGAAAACCTACGTCATACAGAGAAAAGGAAATAAAATGAGGCTTTTGCAAGGGCGAACAGAGTAAGTAGATTCGTTTCTATCAAGACTCAAGGACCAGCCTTCTCCGTGCTGGTATTAGCTCGGCAAATCTCTGGTACAAAGAAGAATAAATAAGATCACTGAACAAAGATGGTCCAAAGAGGGACATCTTCTCTTCCGGTTTTGTTCCTTTCGCTGACAAGAAAAAAAGGATGCGCTCTCTGATGAGCCCTGCTGTGCAAAGGCGATGCGCACCCAGGTCCCAAGACTGGACAGGGCCCAGCCCGCTGGATTTCGGCTGTGTGACCCCGGCCGCCAGCGCTCGGGGGTCCGCGGCCCTGAGCCCGACCCGCGCAAACTGCGCGTCCTTGCCTCCGGCGGCTGTCAGTCAGCGCCCAAGGCCCGCCCCTCCCCGAGATCGACCAATCCTGGCCTGGGGTCGGGGGTGAGGCGACGTAGCGGGGCCTGGAAGCCGCGGCCAGGCCGCCTCGGGCAGCGGCGACAGACTGAGACGAAGGGTACCCAGCGGGAGGTGAGTGCTGGCCGGGGTGCTGAGTACTGGCACAGCCCGAGAGACCCTTTGCCCGACTCCTAATGAGTGCGTCTTTCGGCTGCGAAGCACCTTTCTCGCGCCTGGGGTCCCGAGCCCCCGAAGCCCAGGCGGGGAGCCTTGGAGGTGTCACCCTGAGGCCAGCGGCAGGGGCGCCGAGGGGAGGCTGCGGCCCAAGGCGGAGGCAGGCTTGGCCCCCCTCCCCCCCTCCCGGCTGCCGCTGCCACAGATCGGAGTCTCCAAAGTCGCGACCGGTCTGGGCGGGGAGGGCGCGGGACCGGGCGAGAACATCTTCACCCTCAGTTTTCGCGACTGCTGTAACGTGGGAAGATGTCGCCTCAGCGCGGCGGACGGGGACCCCCGGCCTCCGCTAAGGACCCCGGCCCCCCTTACATCTCCTATCCCGGTGAGGGGCACTTGGCAACGTGTCTCCCCTTGGCCCTCATCTCCCGAGTAGCCGCTGCGTGGGTGGTGCTTCGCGGCTGGTGCTCTGGCTCTCGCTGGACTGCTGCTCCGTCTCCGAGCTGTCTTTTGGGAACCTCAGATAAAGCTATTTGGGGAGAAAGGAGAAGTGACTTCACACGGTGCATTGTGGAGACCCTGCAGCTTTTCATCAGTTACCATAAGGATGGTGGTCACAAGGATTCTCAGGCAGGATTTATACAAAATTTGTGTGAATGTCAATTTCCTCTTGCCTTTCATTATTTCAGGGAGGGCTGTTGCTACATTTTCCAAGGATAAAGAATCACACTTCTCTGACAGGCCTCCCCCTCCTCACTGTGGTTAATTATCATGTGGAACATCAGAGTGTGCCTGGAGCTGGCGGGACTCCCAGACCCCGATAAATAATTGTCTCGATTCCACACCGTGGAGGCGGCAGCACAACTGTTCTTTCATAATGTTTGGGTTCTTTCTTCCTTTCACTATGTTTAAGTATCTTTTCTCCCGGCCTGTTATCCTCACAGGCTGGGTGGGCTTGATAAAGTCTGCTGGTGTTTGTAGCTGTGAAAGGAAACAAAGGAATAGATGACTGAAGTTCTGACCAACAGATGCAGAAAACACTCCTCTGGCCACCCTGTTCTAGTGGGCACCTTTTTCTTGGACCCTAGTCCCATAGATGCTGATTCAGTTGGTCGGTGTCTAGGCATTGATGTTTGTAAAAGCTTCCAAGTTGATATTAATGTGCAGGCGAGGTTGAACACTGTGGACCTATGAACATACCACTCCCCCCACTCCCTTTTTTTTTTTTTGCAACACCGTGGCATTTTGAACTGGTTTGTTTACTTCTCAGCCTTTTCCCTACTCCCTATGATAGCTTGATGCACTGCTTTGAAAGGATAAGGGGAAGCCTAGATGAGTCAGCACTTTGGACAAGTGGGTTGGTAAATAAAAGAGAAGTGGAAGTTGGGAAAATAAATTCTGCAGACATCTGTCCTTGTTTCATCTTTGTTGGAGGAGTGGCCATATTCAGTTGACCCATCATTGTCAACTGTTCCTGGGTGAGTTCCCACTAATTTAGACTCTGCTCTGTTACATTACATACAAAATCTTTTTCAACATCCTTTGAAATACAGTTGCTCTTTGAAAAGTTTACATATAAACTTTTACATTTGGTATATTTCATGTAAATTCAGAATATAGGGAACCACGTATTCTTAATTAAAATTCAGCCCCTTGCTCTGACAAGTGCAATTATATTTATGTGATTAACAGATCAGAGCAGTCAGGGGATAGTTTCAAAAACTGTACTGTCTTTGTGAAATGGTTATCTGAGAACATTAACGCCCAAGAGGATGTGTTTACTACCTAATTTTCTTTCTTTTTTTTTCCACTAAATTCATGTATTCCATTTGTGTGAATGTACAATTGTAATTCCAAGCATTGAAAGCCATCAATGGCTTTTTTTTGTAAGATGGGAATGGGAAATTATGTAACAGTCTAGGGTTGTTGCTGAAGATGATTAAGAAGTTAGATTGGTTGGTTAATAGTCTTAATCAAAATCTGGCAAAGCAGTCCCAACATACCATGCATTTTACTTTTTGCTTGTTCTTTGAACATAGAGATGGAGCATGAATAAGTGGTGGACTGACTCTTCATAAAGATTTGAAAACAACACTCAAATTTAGAGTCTTCATGGAGCTATAATTTCTAGATCCATATAGACCTGTAAATCTCTGCTACAGTGCTAGGATGGATCCTTGAGCTATATAATTAGTGTGTCTTTAAGAAAATAACAAGGAATTTTTATCTTTGGCTTATATTTTTTTAATTATATTCTTATTTACAAAGTTTTGACCTTTAGTTCCAATCTGATTGATATGTCATATTTAAGTCCATGTATATAGCTGTTATTGTTTTTTTTTTTTTTTTTTTTTTTTTTTTTTTTTTTTAAAGATTTTATTTATTTGTGCATACAGAACTGGGGTACAGGCCAGAGCTCAGGGGCGGTGAGAGGCTTCACCAGAGACAGAGTAGGCAACAGAACAGGCAGATGGTCAAAGTACACTGCTGAGGGGAGCAGCGGGCGGGTCAGGAGAGGTCTGCCACACCATGTGATCACCTCCGGGGCTGGCGGGAATTGAACTCATGCGGAAGCGGCTTTAGATTCTCAGTGCTGTGCTTTAACCCGCTGAGCCACCAGGGAGGGCCTGTTATTGTTTTTTTTTAACTAGTAGAGAAAATGTTAATATCTCCATTCCTCTAACTGGTACTGAAATCTATGTCCATCTCTTTGAGATACAAAGTTGTACTCTTAATTTCAAATGTTTTATTTCATTTTCAGTAATTGTTAGCCTTTATTTCACATACCTTATCTCTGTTGCAGCAGGAAGAATGGTATAAAAATGAAAAAACATCAACTTGTGCTTCAAATGAGGCAAGAAAATAATAAGGGCTGTTGTGGTGATTGCTTGAGTTCAGGACTTTACCCTGGGCGGAAAGTTAGATGCAAACTCTTATTTCTTATTTCTGGTAAACATTTCTTCTTGGGAACTGGACTTTTCCCAAAAAAAGGTAAATAACACTTCAATTTTATTTTTTGCTTTAATGTACTTACAGTAATGTACTTACAGAGTCACTCCCATGTAACACTATTGTTTTCACTCAGTTCTGACACTGTTTGTGATGCCAAATGATATTTATGCTCTTTTTGTAAGTTTCTTTCTTGTAATAATGCCTCGGTTATATATACATATTTTTTCAGTCGATTTTATATTTGTAAGAAAATGACTTAAACCTGTTAGAGATCTCTTCTTCACGTTGAAATCTTTCTTTTTAATTTGATTTTTTTCATATCTTATTTAAAGACTCATTTCTCTTAATGTCTTGTCTTTAATTACTTTTAATTGCTTCCTAGTGAGTATTATTTCCTAGTGAAAAATTAGGACACGCAGGTAAAAAGAAAAACAAAACAGTCCAGAAGTGACATTTTAGTCTTTGTCTCTTCAGAGAAATGTCTCAGGCTACATCTATTGAGGTGTACAAATGGATTGCAGAAATCTCTGTGTTGCTTGTTCATAGTAAGTTGTCATGTGTTTTCCTGGTAGGACCCTCCATGATGATTTTTGGTATAAGTCCCTAGCCTTGAAGGAATTCTTGTGTATTTTTTGCTACTTATATATCACTGTAGCTTCTTTAGCTCTGGGGTCAGCTTTTCTTTAGCTGTGGGGTCATTTCCATTGTTACCTTTTGTACCACTGACTACTGCTGTGCTGCTACCTGCTCTGAACCCCACTGACCTACTCTACACTGCTGGTGTCTGATTTCCTGTGCAGTATAACCTTTGATTTTTCTCCCTCTCTTGCCATCAGGGAAATTATTATGGCCAACTTTTTGAGTAGGGTTTCTACAAAGGAGCTGTTGGGGCCTTGCTTTTTCCCTTTATTTTTCACCCATTTCCTTTCCAGAATTTTTAGGTACTTTCTGGGTGGGTGGTTGTCTGGGTGTTAGAGAACGGATTTTGGAGGGCTCCATGAAATAGTTAAATGCAGTCTTTCACAATTCCTGGCTGAGGAAATGATTAGGATTGGTAAATTTATGCTTCTTTCTTTAGGACAAGTACTACACAAATACTTATCTACACGAGTTTAAGCTTTTCCAAGGCAAATTTCTCACACTTAGAAAGAGTATAGTACAGAGTAGACCTTCATAACTATTTATTGTGTGAATTGTTGAATCAGTATATATCATGTAAAGCTCTAGTACTATGAGGAAATAGGAAAAACAATGCAATATATTGTTATTAAGATATTTTTTTCTATAACACCTGTTTTATGGTATTTTAAAAAATACATAGTTGTTGGTATAGTCTAGTCATGAAGACACCAAATACACACAAATATAGAGAACAGCTGAGAGGTGAAAATGCTAAGTGCTATGGGAATATTAAGTATGTAGGAAAGCACATTGGAATAACTTAGCCTTGTCTCCACTTGACGCTAGGGTGAGGGAGCAATGTCTTGATCATTGTGGTATAGGAATGGATCAGACATGTGGAGTAGAGGAGTAAGGAGAAGGGGGACTGGCCATGAAGCTGTGAGGAGTGTTGATGAAGCTACAGTTTTCTGAGATCCTTTCTTTTTTTCCTTGCCCTCCTTAGAAAGCCTTGCTGGAACAAAATCCTACCACTTTTCTGCTTACCTATAACAAAATAGCAGTTTGGAGCCTCCCTGGAGGTGCAGGGGGGTAAGTCAGCACTATGAAGTTATTAGTAGCCACTGAAGCATGAGTTTGATCTTTTGCTGGGATCTCACCCCCACACCCTGCACCTGTGGCCTAGCTCTTACATACATAAATAAATAACGCTTCTAACAAATTTCCATTAAAAAATAGCAGCTTGGGAAAGCATTTTGAATTCATTATGGGACAGCAGTTAGGAGCTATAGTCTGTGAACCCTTCCTCTAGCATATGTGATGGAGGAGTTGGTTATCCTATTAACTTCTCAAGCTTAACATTCTTCTACATCTTCAGAATAGGTGTTTTGTCTCCTTTGCCTTGTGTTCAGTTGAAGACCAGCATTAATGGACCAAAGATGTGGTAGAGGAGCTGGCACTCAGAAGTTGTTTACTTAGTTCTGTCATATAGAGGAATGGTAATTCTTGTTTCCCAGGAAATGTTATTGTGGTCTGGCACTTTGCCTTCTTCTTATGACTTGACACCTTCCATCAGGATAAGGAAAAGATGTCATTTCTCTTGATCCATCCTAGGCTAAAGCAGTCACTGACCTGTTGTTGTATTCTTCCCTTTAAAGGTGTCCTTTGAAGAAAAAAATGTGCTTCTTAAATCAACCATATCATCACTTCTGTATGAAGAACTCTTAAGGAAAGAAGCAAATTAAACTAAAAGCTTGTCTGCAGCTCAGAAAAGCAAAGATATGGAGTTTTGAGTAGTGAACGTAGCATGGTGTCGGCCATGGGTGATCAAGATACAGCCAGACAATGTGGTTCAATTTCTTCAAACTACGACTTTTCTGCTGTCTATTTGCAGTGTTGATGGTGGTGGTGCTGGTCATTAATATTACTCAGGTAGAGGTGAGTGCTCAGTATCCTCCTTGATAAGTGAGGGAACCAAACCTAGGAATTTGGGGCTAACTAGCCTAAGAAATGTTAACTATTAAGAAACTTATTCTGGTCATGGTTCTTGTTTTTATTTTTTAATAAGTACTTAGGTGCCTTATAATGGTTATATACTGTGCTAGTCACCGAGGGTACAGTGGTAAGCGAGATAGACATGATTTCTTCATGTATGAGAGAAAATAATTCATAATCATAATTATAGAATATAAAATAATAATAAAAGTAATTAGTGGTACATATATACAATGGAATATTATTCAGCAACCAACCAAACAAACAAACACATGCCTTTTGCAGCAACATGGATGGAGCTGGAAGGGATCATGCTTAGTGAAATAAGCTAGAAAGAAAAGGGAAAAAACCAGATGGTTTCACTCATAGCAGGAATATAAAGGACCAGCTGAGAAAATAATAATAATGAACAACTATATTATCAGAGACATTTTACAGGGTGGAATGGGAAATGGGATCAAAAACAGTGCGGGGGAGGGAAGTGCACTGGACTTATGGTGATGGCACATGGGTTATTTGGTGAGGGGAAGCCCACGGAGATTACAACTGAGATGGAAAAAGGCACCAAATGATGTAATAATAAACTATTATATTATTTAAAAAAAAAGTAATTAGTAATATGAAAAGTACTCTAAAGAAAGGAAAACAGAAGACTCTATAGGAACTTTAGAGTGATAAAGGTAAGTTCCTTTCCTGGTAAAAAGCTGGAGCATTTCTGGAGTGGAAGATGATGAATCTGTTTTGAACACTGCTGTACAGCAATGGAGGGCATGAAACATGTCTTGCTGAATTCCTTTTAAGTGTCTGGCACTAAGAAGTTACTTAGTAATTACCCCCCTCTTCCTCCCTCTTCTATTATCTACAAAATTTATGGAGTAGTTTTCTATATAAAATGATGCTGTCCTTTTTATTTTGTTGGTTCATGGTACTTCTCAGGTTACAGGTATAAATTAATAATGGTCTTTTTTTGCTCATGGTGTTTCTTTGCTCATTGGCTTTTACGTGGATGAATGTATCATGGCCTTGTGGGAGCTCAGGTCACTGTTCTCTTTTGTGTTTTTAGTTGGTTCTTTTCCTGGTAGCTTCTTCACACACTTGCTCTCAGTACTCTGATGAACACTGGAGTGAGCCCCTCTGTAAATCTCCTGAGCATTGTATGTGCAGCTCTCTTCCTGTTACACTATACTGTGTTCTAATCAGCTGGCTCTTTTCTTTCTTTTTTTTTTTTAAAGATTTATTTATTCATACAGAACCGGGGTACAGGCCAGAGATGAGGAGGGTGAAAGGATTCACCAAAGACAGAGTGGGGAGCAGAACAGGCCAACTGACAAAGTACACTGCAGAGGGGTGCAGCGGGCGGGTCAGGAGGGATCTGCTGCGTGCCATGTGGATCTTCTCCAGGGCAGGTGGGGATTGAACTCATGTGGAAGTGGCTTAAGCTTTTTTAGTGCTGTGCTTTAACCTACTATGCCACCAGGGAGGGCCCCAGCTGGCTCTTTTAAGCCTCGTAGTTCCATCTTCTGAACTTAAGTATTTTACCATGCTCCATGTTTCCCCTCTCTATGCTGTTACCTGAAAATACTCTCAAGACTTTAATCACGAAACAACTGTAGATCACCTTATCTTGGAAATGGAGGTCCAAGGAATTTGAATTTCAGGGGGGAAAGAGATAATAGCAGCTAAAAGGAGAAAGATTCATGGAACAACAGGAGGAGGATTTAGAGCACATTGAGCCTATAATCTTATATTGGATGAGGGACATAGTATACATCATGAGTATTTTTGTTATTATATTACTAATTTTGTAGGAAAACACATACTCCTCTTTCTGGCTGAAGAGGGTAAGATACCATGAAGACTGGCAATTAGATACATTTACTGCTGGGGTATGGGGCACTGAGGAAGTTCTTGCTTATAGATGAAGTAGAAAGTGTAGAGGGCTGGAGGGTTATGTGCAGAGACTTGAAAGAATCATGTTGGGAAATGGAGCTGATCTGGAGAAATGGAGGGTGATAGGAGGGCAGTACATTTTTTTTTTTTTTATTAAAAAGTTTATTTTTACAGGAGGGCAGTACATTTTAAAAAGAAATAATAATTTATTTTTACATCATTTGTGCCTTTTTCCATCTCAGTTGTAATCCCCTTGGGCTTCCCATCACCAAATCACCCTGCACATCACCAAAGTCCAATGCATTTCCCTCCCCCCACTGTTTGTGATCCCATTCCCCACTCCACTCCCACAAAATGTCTCTGGGATATAGCTGTTCATTATTATTATTATTTTCTTGCCTGGTCCATTATACTCCTGCTATATGAGTGAAACCATCTGGTATTTTTCCTTTTCTTTCTGGCTTATTTCATTTAAGCATGATCTTTTCCAGCTCCATCCGTGATGCTGCAAAAGGCATGTGTTTATTTATTTATTTTTTTTGGTTGCTGAGTAATATTCCATGTGTGTATGTACCACATCTTTTTAATCCACTCGTCCACTTTTAGGCATTTGGGCTGTTTCCATGCCTTTCCAGTTATGAATAAAGCAGCAATAAGCATGGTATCTTTTTGAATCAGCGTTTTTGTGTCTTTTGGGTAGATACCTAGGAGTGGGGTTGCTGGGTCGTAGGGAAGCTCCATGTTAAGCAGTTTGAGGAACCTCCAAACATTTTTCCATAGTGGTTGTACTAGTTTGCATTCCCGCCAGCAATTCAGGAGGTTTTCTTTTTCTCCATGTCCTCGCAACAACATTTAACTAACATTATTGTTAGCTGTTCGAAGATGGGCCGTCTCACTGGGGTGAGGTAGTATCTCGTGGTTTTAATTTGCATCTCCCTTATTACAAGTGATGTTGAACATTTTTTCATATGTTTGTTGGCCATCTGCATTTCTTCTTTGGAAAAGTGTCTTTTTAGCTCTTCTGCCCATTTTTTGATGGGGTTGTTTATTTTTGTTGAGTTTCATCAGTTCTTTGTATATCTTTATGATCAATCCTTTATTGCTAGTTTTGTGTGAGAAAATTTTTCCCAATCAGTTGAATGTCTGTTTTTTGTAATGACTCTTTTGCTGTACAGAAGCTCTTTAACTTGATGTAGTCCCATCTAATTGCCCTTGCTTTCACTATCATTGCATTGGGTGCTGTATCTTCAAAGATGTTACTGAAGTGTATGTTGTATAGTGTTTCATCCATCTTTGCTTCTAGGTGTTTTAAGGTTTCCGCTCTTATGTCTAGGTCTTTAATCCACTTCGAGTTGATTTTTGTGTATGGTGCGAGGTAGTGATCTAGTTTTATTTTTTTGCAAGTAGCTTCCAGTTTTCCCAGTACCATTTATTGAACAAACTTTCTTTGTTCCATTGTATCTTCTTTGTTCCTTTGTCAAAGATTAACTGGAGGGCAGTACATTTTAAAACCTTAAGTGTATGTGGCACTCTCTGCATTGATTTTGCAAGTGGATGTTTTTGTTTTATAACAATCAACTGAATGTAAGAATAGTGGGGGAAAGGTAGTTGTATACATGTAGGATAAGTGAGGAAAGAGTTAAGGAGGTAGGCCAGAGTCCCACATTTTACTATTATTATAGTCAGGAAAGAATGATAGAAAATTCCCATGCTAGATCCATTTTAGTCCTTGGAAATTTCTGGGCTGAATGTCATCTAAGAGCTCTAATTATCTGCACAAATAAAAATTGAATAGTAATGGAAAAGGGAGCTGGCAGTGATGAATGAGGTGAGACAATTCTAATTTTGACAATATAAATAAGTCTTTTGGTGGAGTGTGGTGAAGCATCTTCCCTTGTCTGAAGAGGTCAACTTGTCCAGAATGAGAATGTTATCTTAACTTTTAAACTGTTTAATATTTCACTGTGATGATAATTGGTTAGAAAGCTTGGGATGGAAAGAAGGAAGTAGGGAATGAAAAAGACCCTGAAACCTGGCAGTCTCCCAGCCCTTAATTCCTTTTCAATTCTATGCTCCTGCTCCTGACTTTTGATTAGAGTGTCTTAGCGTTTTCGAAAAAGCACAGACTCCATTTTTTTATATTATCCTTTCTCTCCATTAAATTTTTTTTATTTTTTATAATATAATAGTTTATTTTTACATCATTTTGTACATTTTTTATTTTTTCATCTCAATTGTAATCCCCGTGGGTTTCCCATCACCATGTCACCCATGTGCCATCACCATAGTCCTGTGCACTTCCCTCCCCCATTTTTTTTTTTTTTTTAGATTTATTTATTTATTCATACAGAACTGGGGTACTGGCCAGAGATGCGGAGGGTGAGAGGATTCACCAGAGACAGAGTGG
>NW_004567104.1:46818013-46870019 GCF_000260355.1 Condylura cristata | reverse complement strand
GGGTGCAGATATCTTTTTCAATCAGTGTCTTTGTGTCTTTTGGGTAGATACCTAGGTGTGGGATTGCTGGGTCGGAGGGAAGCTCCTTGTTAAGCAGTTTGAGGAAACTCCAAACAGTTTCCCATAGTGGTTGTACTAGTTTGCATTCCCACCAGCAGTGTAGGAGAGTTCCTTTTTCTCCACATCCTCGCCAACATTTGTTGTTGCTAGTTGTTTGAAGATGTGCCGTTCTCACTGGGGTGAGGTGGTATCTCATGGTGGTTTTAATTTGCATCTCCCTTATTACGAGTGATGTTGAACATTTTTTCATATGTTTGTTGTCCATCTGCGTTTCTTCTTTGGAGAAGTGTCTTTTTAGCTCTTCTGCCCATTTTTTGATGGGAACAGACTCCATTTTAATTTAAAATAGAACATAATCTGATGGTGTGTGTAACAGTATCCAGCGAAAATGGGACTAAGGATAATTATTTCATATTTATCTGATAAGCTCTCATTGAGCATGGCCTGTACTTACTTGTTTTAACTTGTTCACATTTACACATATGTGTGTGTGTGTGTTTGTGTGTGTGTGTCTGTGTGTGTACACCTTGCCTACTGAAAAACAGCAATGTTGTTTGCTGTCAGCTCAGGAGTGGATCTGATCATAAGATAATCCCAGTGACTGTTTCAGGATTAGGACTGAGCGTATTATGCAATTTTAAACTATAAAAACCCAAAATTAATAAAAGCAATACTAGTATACTAGGATTTTTGGCTGCAAGTAGAAAGACCAAATTTAAGCTGACTCAAATATTAAGGAATATATTTGTTTAGAATAAAAATTGAAAGGTAGGTTGAGCATAGGTCAGATTTTTTTCTTTATAAATCTACCACTTGAGCCTTCTTTGTGTGTTTCTTTTAGCAATGGCATCATCTGTCATAGTTGAATTGTAGGATGCAGCCATAGCCACAGCTGGTCACCATCTTAAGGAGTTTTTTGTTTCAAAACCTTCCCAAGAAGGCCTTCTTGGTGGTCTAGGGGTTAAGGCTCAGTGCTGTCACCTTGGAAGCCCACCCCAGTGGCCTGAATTTGGATTGCCTGCCATGGGGCTAACTGACCTGGTGCAGACCTTCCTGTTTCACCTGCTACTCCCGTTAGCAGTGTGCTTCAGTAAATCTGCCTGTTCTGTTCCCTGCCCTGTCTTTGGTGAATCCTTTCACTGCCCCTGCATTGCTGGCCTACACCCCAGTTCTTCTACACAAAAAATAAATAAAATTTTTTTAAAAAACCCTCCTAAGGGATTCCATTTTTTCATTTGCAATTAAAATTTAGGTAATTGTGATTAGGACATTGGTGTTGATTTGGCTATATGCATCAATTAGAAGATTTCAGCAATCTTTTTCTGTTTTTTTTTTTTATATATATAGTTTAAAATTGTGTCACATATTCAATCCTAATCCTGAAATAGTCACTGGGATTATACTGTGATCAAATCCACTACTGTGCTGACAGCAAACAACATTGCTGTTTCTCAGTAGGCAAGGCATGTAAAGGACAGGTAACATTTTTTAAGATTTATTAATTCATACAGAACTGGGGTGCAGGCCATGGGTACATAGGTGGTGAGAGGATTCACCAGAGACAAAGTGGGGAACAGAACAGGCAAATCAACAAAGTACACTGGTCTGCTGCACCTTTTGGATCACCTCCGGGGGCGGGGATGAAACTCATGCTGAAAGTGGCTTTTCGCTTCTTAGTGCTGTGCTTTAAACTCACTGCATCACCAGAGTAGGGCCCAAGGACAGGTAACTTTAACGCTTACTCTGGTTCTTAGTTTACCATGGCTTCAGGGGTAACCCTTGTGTAACCCTGGTGTTTCCTCTTATCTCTGATTATAAAAAAATGTCAGGTCCTGCCCTTGTCTTTTTCAACTGGGCATTTAGGAAAATTAAGCAATTTGACCTTTTTAGCATTCTTTTAAAATTTGTAAAGGGCCTTCGTGGTGGCAAAAGGGTTAAGTCTCATTGCTATTAATGCTAAGGCCTGAGTTCAATCCCCAGGTTGGGAGCTAACCCACACAAAGTGCAGACCTTTCCTGTCTCACAAGCTGTTCCCCTCAGATGTATTTCAGTAGGTCCATCTGTTCTGTTCCCTGCTCTCATTCCTCTTACCCCTGGCATCTCTGGCCTTCACCCCAGTGATCTTCTATGCATAAATAAATCTTTAAAAAAATGAAATTTGTGAATAAGATTTAAGTGACTTAGCATCATATGTTTGGTGAGTCCTGCATGGATCAGTCAGCTAGAATAAAAGGGGGAGAAAGGAGATTTTTGCTTTTGTTGCTTGTTATTAAGTGTCATATAAAAAATAAAATCATTGCCAAGACCATGTCAAGGAACTTCTTCCGTTTGTTTTCTTCTAGGACTTTTATGGTAATAGGTTTATCTTTAAGTCTTTTATCCATTTAAAATCATTTTTCTGTGAGGTGTAAGATAGGTGTCTAAGTCTTCATTCCTGTCTTTTTTCTTTCCACAAAGAGTATGACAAACTTCAAAGAATAAAGACTGATATTAAGAACATAATTAAATTCCTTCCCTATTCTTCACTCTTAGTATTGTTTCCTGGTATAGCTACTTGTTCTTAATTAATAGCACTAATTATGCATGCATACTTTAAATTTTTAAAATTTTTTTACTGTTTGCAAAGTAGGCATTTATTTTATGTCGTATATACAGTCTCCACAAACTGGAGTTACCCAGACTTGTAGCCTTATTCTCCCCAAGCGATGCCATATACATACATACTTTTATATTGAATTGTTAGTTTACCTTTCACCTCCTGACTCTTCCACAAGAGATAGCATATCCTGCATGATCAAAGACATATACCTGAAGTCATATAGCTTGGATTTAAATCTGGTTACTTTAAGCAAATTATGAATTATTAAGCCATTCTTTACTCCTTGTTTATAAAATGAGCATAAAAATTCATATAAAGTCTTTAAAAGAGTGTCAAACATGTAAGTGCTAAATAAATATTAGCTGGTACTGTTAAGATAATGAAAGATGAGATATCCCACTAACGCCTACTTTCTGTCACTTGCTTTTCAGAATTTGTAAAATTAGTTTCATTTCTGTTGTTACCTTTATAACATATTAAGTAATATATTAAGCCTTTTCTTTCCCTAGTTATATTAGATAGTGAGTGTCTGTAGGTGAGGAAGTAAAGCACTCCTGAATTATTTTATATTTGGCTTCTGTTAGCTATATTACTTTTGCTTTATCAGATTTTATAATACTTAGATTTATTGTTCTAGCTGTAATTAAGGCTAAAGTGCATGTTTATGGAATAATTCTTTAAAAATGCTGATTTGCACTATTATAATTTATAAATGTCTTCAGTATAGAACATGATACTGTCACTCTTTAAATCTCTTCATGAAAAATGTTCCAAACATCAAGGTCAAATGGATTATTTTTAATCATGACTTTAAAAAAAAAAAAACTGAGTTAATACTGAACTGTGGTTTGGTGTCTGACATTAATTTGAAAACATTTTTAGTTATTATTGTTTCATATATCTCTTTTGCTCCTTTTTTTCTCTTTTCCTTTTCGTATTCCTATTTGTGTATGCCATACCTTTATAGTTTCCTACAGCTCTCGAATGTTCTGTTTCTGTTTTTTCATTCTCTTTTCTCTTTATAGTTTTGGAAGTTTCTGTTGATATATCCTCAAGCTTAGAGATTGTTTCTACAACTATTTCTATTGTAAGAAAGCCATTAAAGGCATTCTTCACTTTGTCACAGTGTTTTAATCTCTGACATTTCTTTTAATTCTTAAAAAGATTTATTTTATTTATGCATACAAGAACTGGGGTATAGGCCAGACGTATCTCTCTGGTGAGAGGATTCACCAGAGATAGAGTGGGGAACAGAAAAGGTGGTTTGACTGAAATACACTGCTGAGGGGAGCAGCAGGCCAGACAGGAGAGGTCTGCTGTGCCATGTGAGTCACCTTCCTGGCCAGGGGTTGAACTCATGTTTCAGTGGCTGCCAATAGCATCATAATGCTACACTCTAACCTGTTGTGCCACCAGGGAGGGCCCCAAAAGTGTTTGTTAGTCCTCCCCACTATCCCTTAAATTGAGCAGGATGTGTTTTAAGTAAAAAATGTCCCTTTCTCAGATTGGATGGGCTCTTATAAGACCCTAATATCTTAGGCTATGGTAAAAGAGTTTCTCTCAAGGACAAGCCTTTTTAGGGAGAACAGAATGTTTTGATGTATTACAAATGGTTCTTTCTTGTCTTTTCTTTCTGGAAGTATGAGAGATTTTTCTTTGATATTTATACCATGAGAACCTAGTCAAGATCCTTCAGGTAAAACTCATAAAAATATGGGGAGCCCCATGTGACTTTACTTCACATGTTAGTTTTCATTGTCTTACAGGAAGAGCCTTGAAAACTAACAAGCTTTATTTTTTGAAACAACGTCATCTAAGTGATTTTTAAAATTAAACTGAGATGGTGATTTCTTTGGTTGAATAATGGAGATTTATTGTAGCTATGATATCTCTTGCTTGTCTTTTTTTTTTTTTTTTTTAGTACTTGGACCATGAGACTGTTTCATCCACATTCATCGACAGTAGTGGACAGTTTGTTTCCTCCAGGGTGACAGAAATTAGCCGGAATCCTTACTGTGGCTATGAACATCAGACCCTGTCTAACCAGGAGCGTTTGGAGGAGGACTCCTTGCTGGCTGCCTTGCAGTGGCAGGTCCCTGATGTGGGCCTTGTCCCATTTTTGAAGAGCACTGACCCTTCTTCTAGCTACTTTGTCATTTTGAACTCTGCAGCTTTCTTTAAGGTGGGAAGCCAGCTGGAAGTGCTGGTTCATGTACAGGATTTTCAAAGAATGCCCAAGAAGTATGGTGGAGACTACCTGCAGGCCAGAATCCACTCCCCTAAGCTACAGGCAGGAGCTGTGGGCAGAGTAATAGACTACCAAAATGGGTTTTACAAGGTCTTTTTTACTTTGCTCTGGCCAGGAAAAGTTAAAGTATCTATATCTCTTGTCCATCCCAGTGAAGGGATCAGAGTTCTTCAGCACCTACAAGAAGAGAAACCAGACAGAGTCTATTTCAAGAGTCTCTTTCGTTCAGGAAGAATTTCTGAAACAACTGAGTGCAACGTGTGTCTTCCTGGGAGTCAGCCTCTGTGTAACTTTACAGATCTATACACTGGAGAACCCTGGTTCTGTTTCAAACCAAAGAAGCTCCCTTGTAGCAGCAGAATTAACCATTTCAAAGGTGGATATCTGAAGGGTCTCCTAACTGCTACAGAGAATGCTTTCTTCCAGAGGTATGTGCTCCTTGCTCTAGGCAGTAAATTTAAGTGTGTTTTGTATTGTCTTCATCCTACAGAAAGAGACATCTTTCTGTGTTGGTAACTTTATTATTTTTCTTATGTACTTTTTTGTTTGTTTTAAAGATTTATTTATGCAAACAGAACTGGGGAATAAGCCAGAGGTGCGAGGGTGGTGAGAGGATTCACCAGAGACAGAATGGGAAGCAGAACAGGCAGATTGATGAAGTACACTGCTGAGGGGAGCAGCAAATGGGTCAGCACTTTATACCTGTGTATGAAAACTGCTCAGTTGCTACCTTTTAGAGTTGTGCTGTCAGTCCAGTTAGTGCCCTAGCAAAGCAGAGAAAGCATAGTTTATAAATTACTCAGATCCCAAGATGAGAAAAATAGGAAGACAGTTGGAAAAGTAAATTAATGTAAAACTTAAAAATAATTTTAACAGATTGACGAAGTACACTGCTGAGGGGAGCAGCAAATGGGTCAGGAGGGGTCTGCCCTACCATGTAGGTCAGCTACCTGGTGGAGGATAGAACTTATGCTGCAATGGCTGCAGATAGCTGTGCCTAACCTGTTGCGCCATCAGGGAGGGCCCTGTACTTATATCCCTGTGAACGTGGTGTAATTCAGAAGAGGTAGTAAATAAGACAATGCAGATCTGTGTTTTTGAAAAAAATTTTTTAGTGTCCCTGATACACATTTTATTGAGTACATCTGGGTCCCTTGAGAAATTATTGTACTCAGTTCTTACTGTAAGATATGTGGTATGTAGGAACTCCTAAAGTATTGTCTCTGATTTTTCACTTCTGGAATCAGCTTTGGTGAGAACAATTTAAGTACACACAGTTGATAGAGTTATACCATGCCTTTAGAAGGCAGAGAGCACTACTTAGTGTATTTACTGTGCTATTCTAGAGAATATTGCCTACTTTTTTTCTATAGCTCAGTGCAATCAGACTAGTTTTGGTTTTAATTCTGGGTTCAGCTCTTAGACGCTACTTACCAGTGACTATGAACACATTATTTCAGTTCTGTGCACTTTATACCTGTGTATGAAAACTGCTCAGTTGCTACCTTTTAGAGTCGTGCTGTCAGTCCAGTTAGTGCCCTAGCAAAGCAGAGAAAGCATAGTTTATAAATTACTCAGATCCCAAGATGAGAAAAAATAGGAAGAAGGTTGGAAAAGTAAATTAATGTAAAACTTAAAAATAATTTTAACACCAAATCTTCCCCGTCTCTGCCAACAAAAAACAAAAAACTTTTGGATGCAGAAGAATAAAACAATTTCTGTCCTTGCCATTCCTTTAAGCACATCCTTGTTGAGGCTGACTACTGGTATTTTCAAGTAGCATTATTTAAGAAAAATTCTACTTGCCTGGAAGTTTTGTTGGTCAGTGTTTAAGGTTATATATATGTTTTTGGAAACCAAATGTTTTGACAAAGTCATGATTGATTTTATTTTTTGTTCCATTTACTTTGTAAAAATACACAATGCTAACTGAAAATAAAAAGATTGAAATATATCTTTTGTGGGATCTTTGGGTATACTGTTTTGAGCTCATGGCTGGAATATGGTAAGTGGTACCCATTTTTATCTCTTTTCCTTGCTGACTCTTAAGGACTAGGAAGTTGAGCCTTGGTTTTAGTTTCCCTAAATTAATGTGGCAATTAAGATAATAAAATCTTGGTTTTTTACTCTTGAGGAAAAGTGTGTTGGTACTGGAAAATAGTGTTTAACTTAAAAAATTCTGATAATACAAAGGCAGGGCCTTTTGAAAGAACAAACTTATTACATAAAAAGTTACACTTTTTTAAAATTTTAGCACAACTTAAACTTTTTCCTTTCTAACTTTGTATGGAAAAAACCTTTTAAGAAACACTTCCATACATCTGTAACCTAGATGTTAATATTTTGCTACTTTTGTCTTTTAATTGTATGTATATTTATTTATATGCACATGTCTGTGTATGATTTTCTCCCCTGGACCTTTGAGAGTAGGTTTCAGACAATGTGGCACTGTACTCCATGAATGTGCCTCTCCTCAGAACGTGGACTTTTTCTACAATATAATAGGACACAATTTATCACACTTGGGACACTTATCATTGGTGCCTGTGCTAAATGCTGAACTCAAAAGATGAAGACATAATTCATATCTTCAATGAATATATGTTTTAGTAAGAAAAACAGATACCACAGAGCCATAGTAAAGATGAGCAAGTACTGTGAGAGAATCTTATCTGGGGAACAAGTATAGGAGTCGCTTCAGTTCTGAGCAAGGTCTAAGGAATCAGATGTGTAAATTAGCACAGTATAGATTGCAACCTGAAAACTAGGTAGTGATAAAATAGTCTCATCAGGATGAGCCATTCTTTGAGTCCATGGAAATTAATTCAAGGCAGAAATTGTTATTTCCAGTTTGCACTCTCAGTGCTAAGCAATGAAAAATTAGATTTTATTCTTATTCCTTTATACACCGTCTAGCCTGATTACAAGAGACTTAGCTTATTAGTGATTGTGTTGATATTTGTAAGGACACTTCATCTTAATGTGAAGTTGTGTCCGTTTTTATTTGCAAATAATGTTTCTGAATCTAAGCTTGTTTGTTTTGTTCCTCTTAAAGTGGTGTCAATATCAAAATGCCAATTAACTCCAGTGGACCTGATTGGGTGACTGTGATTCCCAGGAGGACGAAAGGTAAAAGGGAATGAGCTCTATGATTTGTTGTTTTTCTTGCTAAGTGGGTTGAAGCTCCTTAGTTTTACTAATGTCACAAAACTTTTTCTTCCCCCTTTAATATGCATGGTTATTTCTGGACTGAGAATACCAAAAGGACTGATTGATTAAAATCAGTCAGTTAGGTCGCATGTGCGATATTTTGGCTTTTGCCATTTGCACTCATGTGATAGTTATTTTCTTCTCTGATTCCTGCCTCTCTTCAGCTTCTCAAGGATCATTAGAGCTGTCCTGTCCAATATGGTAGCTATATAAGCAATATGTGACTACTTAAATGTAAACGAATTAAATAGTTAAAATTGTTCAGTCACAAAAGTTCAGTAGTCTTATGTAGGTAGTAACTATAATTTTGGACAGCATTTTTTTTTTTAAGATTTATTTATGCATACAGAACTGGGGTACAAGCTAGAGGTGCAGGGGTGGTGAGAGACTTCACTCACCAGAGACAGAGTGGGGAGCAGAACAGGCTGGCTGATGAAGTACACTGCTGAGGGGAGCAGCAGGCTAATCAGTAGAGGTCTGCCATGCCATGTGGTCACCTCCGGGGCAGGCAGGGATCAAATTCATGCTGAAGTGGCTTTAGCTTCTTAGTGCTGTGCGTTAACCTGCTGCACCACCAGGGAGTGCCTTGGACAACATTTTTTATAGAATATATCCACCATTATAGCAAGCTCTGTTGAATATTGCTGTTCTGGAGATATTCAAGAAATGTTTTTAAAATTGTCATGGAAATTTAAAAATCAAAATTACTGGTTCTGTAAACAGCATTTATTATCATTATGGACTCTGAACTAGCAGCATCAGCATTATAGTGTTAGTATTGAAATTCTGGGTTCCTATCAAATTACTAGATCAGAAATGCTGGGGGTGGGTGAATGGGGGGCTAACAATCTGTTTAAACAAAGCTGTTGGGTGATTCTAATTCATCAGAACTGGTGTAGATTATTACTAAAAGTAAAGGAATGTAATTCAGAGGAGTAATGTATATGTTTTATGCACATAATTTAGCTTTAGTCACTTTTAGAAAAGATTAACTTTTTTTTAGCTTTTTATCTTTTTTTTATAACAGTTTATTTTTATATCATTTTGTACATTTTTTTTTCCATCTCACTTGTAATCCCCGCGGGTTTCCCATCACCAAGTCACCCGTGTACCATCACCATAATGCCGTGCACTTCCCTCCCCCCGGCCCCCTCCCCCGCTTTTGATCCCATTCCTCATTCCACCCCCACAAAATGTCTCTGGTATATGGCTGTTCATTATTCTTGTTATTTTCTTGCCTGGTCCTTTATACTCCTCCTATGAGTGAAACCATCGGTATTTTTCTTTCTCTTTCTGGCTTATCTCACTAAGCATGATCTAGAAAACATTATTAAGAAAGCTTGGCAGATAGCAGACTATGTCCTTTTATACAGCTTTTCAAGACAGGTTAGTCAGTAATCTATCACACAGCAGATATTGTAAACACAAATGCCATAGGTTCGAGATATATAGATCCATGAGCCAAGCAGAGTGAGTTTTAGCCATATGCATGCTTTGTGTGAATGGTAGGGAAACCAAAGGGCAAGAACCATCTTAAGAGGGTAGCCTCTCTTCATCTTCATGTAGATATGTAGATTTTTTTTCTTCATGAATTTTCTTGAAGAAATCTCCAGATTTCAGATGGATTGCTATCCAGCCCAAAGTTTTAAAAATACTGTATGGGCTGGCCCTCGCTGGTGGCGCAGCGGGTTAAAGCACTGCACTGAGAATCTGAAGCCACTTCCGCATGAGTTCGATTCCCGCCTGCCGCCTGCCCGGAGGAGATCCACATGGTGAGGCAGACTCCTCCTGACCCGCCCGCTCCCCCCCTCAGCAGTGTACTTCATCAATCTGCCTGTTCTGCTCCCCACTCTGTCTCTGGTGAATCCTCTCACCCTCCACATCTCTGGCCTATACCCCAATTCGGTATAAATAAATGAATGGATGTATGGATGGATGTATGGATGGATGGTATGGGCTAAATAAAATGTGTCAGTGATGGATGGATGGTAGGTATGGGCTAAATAAAATGTGTCAGTGGCCCAGACATAGCTGGTCTATATCCACGTATCTCTTGTATCCACTATCATGTGCCTCAAGAAACCCCAATTTTTTCTTAACAAAGAACTGTATGTATTTACTTGAACTCAGTAAGCCAGTAATTTTTTTTTTTTAATGCATAGAAGAGCTTGGGTGTAGGCCAGAGGTTCAGGTGGGAGGGGTCGTGAGAGGATCACCAGAGACAGAGTGGGGAGTAGAACAGGCAGATCTACTGAAATACACTGCTGAGAGGAGCAATGGGTGAGACAGGAGAGGTCTGCTGGGCCATGTGGATTAGCTCCCTGGCTGGGAATCAAACTTGTGCAGCAGTGGCTGGCCATGGCTTAATAGTGCTAAGACTTGCGCCACCAGGGAGGTCTAGTGAGCCAGTAACCTTAAAGGATTCATATGTGAAATATAAGTGCAAATACTAGGTCTCAGCCCTATAACTAAGATGTTAGTGGACATGTTATCTCCCAATAGTATTGCACACCTCACACTTCCTCATGTTGAACTCCTCAGGGGTTCTCATTCTATTCTCCCTCAGCTTCAGCTGTCTGGCTGGTGATTTCTCCCACTTGTGATGTTTCTGGTTAGTCAGTTGCATGGTCAATGGGGGGAGCTTTGGATAGTTTACCTGCTCCAGATAGGTATTGGAGGTTAGCCAGGAAGTAGCTGTGGGTTGAAGACAGATTTAGCAAAGTAGAAATTTTGATGGATTTTTAGAGGAGGAAATGAGAGAAATCAACCAGAACTAGTGGGAACAGTATAATTTGATGTTGAGAAAACTATCTTGGAGCAAATAATTTGAAAGAAGAGAGGAGGGCATTTGCTTTATAGATCATGGAACTCCATAGCTTAGCTTCATTGTAGGCACTGTAGTGACCAGCAGGAGGCACTCAAGGATCTGAAATCTGAAACGAAGGCAGATATTCCTACTTCCTTCCTTCCCTGTCCCCCTTAGAAAATCAGAGGTATAGGCGGTGAGAGAATTCACTAGATATAGAGTGGGGTGCAGACCAGGCAGATTCACTGAACGAAATACACTGCTAAGGGGAGCACTGGGCAAGACAAGCAAGGTCTGGTGTGTCTTAAGTGGGTTAGCTCACCTGCTGGGATATGTAAGCCATAGAATGAGAGCACTGAAACTTAACCCCTAGCTCACTAAGAAGCCCCTTTTTTCCCTCTTTAAAAAGTTTTTGATTTCAAGCAAAATAGACCAAAAAACAGACACTGCATTGACTGGGAGAAAATTTTCACACATAATACAAATAATAAAAGACTAATCACAAAGATATACAAAGAACTGATGAAACTCAACATATATAAACTGAACAGCCCCATCAAAAAATGGGCAAAAAAGCTACAAAGACACTTTTCTAAAGAGGAAATGCAGACGACCAACAGGCATATGAAAAAATGTTCAGCTTCACTTGTAATAAGGGAAATGCAAATCAAAACTACAATGAGATACCATCCACACCAGTGAGAAATGGCATATTAAGAAAACAAGCAACAATCAATGTTGGCAAGGGTGTGGAGAAAAAGCTCTCCTACACTGCTGGTGGGAATGTAAACTGGTACAATCACTATGGAAAGCTGTGTGGAGATTTCTCAAACTGCTAAAACTGGAGCTTTCATATGATCTAGAAATATACTAGGTATGTACACAAAGGACACAAAAACAATAATTCAAAAGGACACCTGCACCCCAAAGTTTATTGCTGCTCTATTTGCAATAGAGAAGATTTGGAATCAACTAAAGGCCCAAAAATAGATGACTGGATCAAGAGGATATGGTATATATACACAATACTCAGCAGTTAAAAGAGATATACTCATGCCACTTGTGGTAACACGGATGGAACTGGAAAAGATCATGCTTAGTGAAATAAGCCAGAAAGTAAAAGAAAAATACTGGATGGTTTTACTCATAGCAAGAGTGAAAGGGACCAGGGGGAAGAAAATATGTGGTGGGAGGTTGACAGAGATTATAGCTGAGATGAAAAGATGTACAAAATGAATGATGTAAAAAATTTTTTTTAAATTTTTGTTTTCAGAAAATTTTACATGTAACTAAGAGGTGTAGAAATAGTATAGACTTCTTGTATGGTCTTTAATCAATCTCCCCTTACACAATTATGTAATTTTAGACAACCTACCAGAACTAAGAAATTAGCATTGGTATACTTGTTAGCCAAAATGTAGTTTATTTGGATTTCTCCATTAATGTCCTTCTGTTCCAGAATCCATTGCAACTTCCACTTTGCATTTAGTAGTCATGTTTTAGTCTTTATTCTGTAACTCTTCTTCAGTCTTTCATTATCTTCTGTGACATTCACATTTTTTAAGTATACTGGTCAGAATGTCTCTAACTTTAGGTTTGTTTAATGTTTTCTTATGATTTGAGTTAGTTTATGCATTTTTGGAAAGAATAGTACAGAAATGTACTTTTTTTTTTAAGATTTATTTATTTATTCATATAGAACTGGGGTACAGGCCAGAGATGCGGAGGATGAGAGGATTCACCAGAGACAGAGTGGGGAGCAGAACAGGCAGATCGACAAAGTACACTGCTGAGGGGAGCAGCGGGCTGGTCAGGAGAGGTCTGCCACACCATGTGGTCTCCTCCGGGGCAGGCGGGAATCGAACTCATGCGGAAGTGGCTTTAGCTTCTCAGTGCAGTGCTTTAACCCGCTGCACCACCAGGGAGGGCCAAATGTACTTTTTTTAAAAGAGGGACTATGGTGTCTGGCAAAGTTCTTCATTGTAAGCACTTTTTTTTTTAATAATATAATAGTTCATCATTTTGTGCCCTTCTCCATCTCAGTTGTAATCCCCGTGGGCTTCCCATCACCAAATCACCTGTGTGCCATCACCATAGTACTTCCCCCCCCAACCCCCACCATTTTTGATCCCATTCCCCACTCCACCTCCATAAAATGTCTCTAGTATATAGTTGTTCATTATTATTATTATTTTATTGCCTGGTCCTTTATACTCCTGTTATGAGTGTAAACACTTATTTTTTTATTTAACTGAAACAATTTTTTATTGATGAATCTTAGATTATTTCCAATCCTTTTTAAAAATGAACAAATGCTTCAGGAGTGTTTTTATGGTTACACCTATGCTTACATTTTTATCTTTGTATTTACAAAGAAAATTCTAAGGGAGATTCTTTGAGACTGTGGTTAGTCCTGAGAGATAACCAATTCCTAACCCATACATTAGTTTATATGACAACATTAGAGAAACCATTGTATATGTGATTTAGTAGAGGGTCTTGAAGTGGGGAGAGATTATTTGGGTTAACTGAGTCTGCCCTAAATGCAATCACAAAGTATTCTTTTAAGAGGTTGAGAGAGGAGATTTGCTTCAAGAGACAAGGCAATTTGATGATGGGAACAGTGAGATTTGGATATTCCATTCTTCTGGCTTTAAAAAATGGAGAAAAAGGTCAATAAGATAAAGAACACAGCTCTAGAAAAGGCAAAATAAAGTTTTCCCTTTGGTCTTCTGAAGAGAGTCTTGTTATTATTCCTGGAACAGGAATTATTCCTGTTCTTCCTTACCCACTTAGTTGTATTAGATAGACTCAATTATTTCACTCTCTGAATTACAATCCAATCCATTCTTTATTTTGTTGTTCAAATTGTTCCACTTCTTAATAATAGAACTTTGTTTGACTCCTGCACCCTATGTGATATGTTCTCATCCTTTTTTCTTTTTTTTCTTTTTTCTTTTGAGCACTATAAGGTATTTCAGGTTCATCTTTTGTTTCCTTTGCCTAGCTTTGAAAGGGTTCATAGTCACATCACTTTTTCTAAACTTCACTTATGAATACAATACTGAGGAATTTCCCTATGAAATGTTATTTGCTATTTATAGTTTATTTCCCTATAAGGTATTTTTTTTTCTCAGATGAATTTTTAGATCCTGGTGGATTGCTTGGCTGTAGTTCCAGTTAAAAGCAAGAAACAGCTTTTAATTAGACTAAACTACCTTATTAAGTGTAAGTGTCTGTTTTCTGACAGGCTTTCCTGGGATTAGAATTATTTCTGAATTTTCATAAGCCACTGTGCTGTGGTCCCTAGACCATCTAGCTTATTGGCTAAGGGAACATGATGATTTCTAATCTCATCAGCAGCTAACCTGGAGTTCTTTTTTGGGGGGGGGGGGAGGGAGCAGTTAGCTTATTTAGAGCTTGGGGTAAGATTAAATTTAATAGCATTAGGGTAAATACTAATCTCCATATCTCTATAATATTTTTATTTATTGAAATACTTTTCATATTGTAGAGTATATGTATTTTAAGTATATCATATAATGGAAATTACATTTGTATATATATTTGTTACTGGTAGGTTGAATTTCAAGATGACTTGCAGTGATCCATGCCTTTATAGAATTCCTTTCCCATAACTGTGGAAGGGATCTGTAAATATGATGGAATATTACTCCCATGATTCAGTGTTAATTGCAAAGTTGACTTATGTAAAAAAAAAAAAAAATATTTGGCCTAACTGGACAAGCTCTTAACAGGGACCAATTTCTTTCTGAAGAAAGAGATTGGAGGTAAGAATTCCATGAGAGATGTATTCTATAACAAAAAATATATAGACTGTTGGTTTTAAAGATGGAGTCATATGACAAGGAATGTAGATTGCTTTTAGTAGCTAAAGGGCATCTTCTGGGTGAAAATCAGCAAGGAAATGAGACACTCACTCAAATAACCACAAGGAACTGAATTTGACAATTTGAAAGAACTTGGAAGTTGATTCTTCTCTAGAGATCTTGGGAAGGTGCAGTCCTCTCTCAGATCCTGTGAGGCTTTGGCAGAGAATTCTGCTGTATCATGTCCAGGATTCTTACTATAACTGTGGGTTAATGAATACGTCTTGTTTTTAAGTCACTAATTGTGTTGAGACTTGTTACATAACAAAAGATAGAATGTTAAACTAACTAGCTTCTGCTAATCCTGAAGATGGTATCTTTGCGAGGGGAGTCTGTAACCACTTTTCACTTCCATTGCATCTCTCGCAGACTCAAAACATGTTTGTTGAACAACAAAGTAGGAAATCCAGAAGAATGGTCATTGGAAAAAGAACTCCCTCTAATTTAACTGTTTGTTGTTCTTTTAATGACTTGTGCTCATGTTCATAGAATGTTTAGAACATATAAAATATTCCCAGTGAACTTCAGATTACTTAAAATTGTATTAAAATACTTAGGAAATATTTTTGTCACATCTGACCATAAGAGGGCAATATAGGTACATGCATTTCACTTTAAAAATAAGTTATCTAAGCATTGTGTGTTTAAAGAATGTCAGGTTCAGTAATTGCTTGTTTGACTTAACTCTGGTAGTAAATACAATTAACACTGACTGGAAATGGTAATTGTTTCCTATGCGATGTACACTTTATACATTTTTTTGTCACAAACAACATCTACTGAATTAATCATCATGGGAAAAAACTTATAATTCAACATTGCTTTTAATTCCCATTTCCCCAAATGTTTTCTTTGGTACCCAGGCGTCTGCTCTGGAATTCTCTGGCTTATGCAGCTTTAACATGAATTAGTAGGTGCTTAAGAAAAAAGACTAAAATGTACTCTTTGTCAAATAGGACATCTTCTTTGAAGGAATAAAACCAAAATAATTTTGAATAATATAGATGATATCAAGAAGTCAAAAAAAATGAAACTAGTCACAAATTGGAACCTCACTTAATTTTTAAATTTCTGACTTTTAATAAGCATTTGGATTTCAAATTGTGGTTTCATAGCTGAGACTATGAAATTACTGCATTGTGATCAAGGTTTGAACCTTAGGATATATAAGGAAGTGATAGTTGATTTTTTTGAAGGTTCTATCTTGGAATAAATACTAGGAATGAATAAGCACACATCTTTAGGGAAGAAGCTTAACAGAAAATGGTTGACATCTATGAACATCTGTTTTTGAGAGGCATAGTGGTAAAGAGTCAAGACTTTGCAACTCACCTGCTTGTCTCCGTTCCTGGCTTTACCACTTACTAGTTCTGGGAACTTGGTTGTTTTGAAAGGCAGGCATAATAGTAACACTTGCCTTAAAGGCCTATGGTGTACATGATATGAGGTAATATATTTAACCGCTTAGAAAAGTGTCTGGCACAAAGTAAATTTGCATGAAATATATGCCACCTCTGTGCTTTAAAGCATAAAACATGTAGTTTCCTCAGTGACATTTTTCCAAGGGAGGTATTAGGGCAGAAGAATGTTGCCTCTTCTGAAGAAAGGTGAATATAAATGTGCTACCATATACATTCAGGCTACAAGATGAGTATACTTTGTTAATGCATTTAATATTAATATTGTTCATTCTACATAAAGACTTTATAGAACTTCTTTATTGTAGGGAATAGTTCTTTCGACTATATGTCATTGATTTATTTTCTGTATTAGGTGATGGCTTTCTGAATTAATATTTGATTGTGTATGGCACCCACAGATTAAAGTTTTCCTTTTACTGTTTCACACTGCTGGTGGGGAGTAAACTGGTACAGTCACTATGGAAAGCTGCGTGAGATTCCTCAAAACACCAAGTGATTCTACTCCTAGTTATCTATCCTTAGGACACAAAAATTCTTAATTTTAAAGGAAACCTGAGCTTCTCTGTTTATAGCAGCACTATTTACAATAGCCAAGATACTCCCAAACAGATGAATGGATCAAAAAAATGTGGTATATCTACACAGTGGAATACTATTCAGCAATCAAAAAAGATAAGCTTATGACATTTGAAGCAACATGGATTGAGCTGGAAGGGATTATGCTAAATGAAATATGTCAAAGAAAAAGATAAATATGAGATAGATTCACTTATATATGGAACATAAAGAAACTGGACAGTGTCAGAAAAAAGACAAAACTTGCAAGCTGATCATAGATCTGTGGCAGGAGAGGAGGAGGAAAAGGGATCAAAACAGGACAGAAGAGCCAAGGAACTGGAGATAGATCACAATTGCTGTGGTGGTGGGAGAACTGTGGGGAACACACGTGAGGGGACAAATCAGATACTGTCCCAAAATTAATGATGTAAGAAAATACATTTTAAAAATTATAAAAAAACCTCTAAGTGGGCTGATAAACAGTGGAACAATATTATTGTGCATATATAAATTATGGATTTAGGTTGTTACTTGTTTTAGGCATTTGCATGACAAACTCTTCTGTTATGGAATAATATTTGACAGTGACTATATCCACATATTTTCTCAGTTTTTGCCTGCCTTTATTTTTGGATTTGATAAAAGACATGCATAACTAGTGGAAATGTTTAAAGTCCTCTTTTTCCCTTCTGTCCACCAGTAACCTCATAACCAGTTTGAGATCTTCTCGTTTTTGTATAAAGGAGAACTTTTTGTAGTGAGGGGAAAATCTGGGATTTCTTTGAGATGTGACAGCAGGAAATAGCATCCATATGCTACCAAGCCAACAGATACATAATGTGTTTTCAAGTATTGTTTGTGGGAAAGAATTACAGAATGTCTTATTTTTTCCTTTTTCTTTACAGAAACTAACTTAGAGCTATCTCAAGGGTTAGCAACTTTTCCTTCAGGGTATTACTACAAAGATCAGTGGCAGCCCAGAAAATTTAAGATGCGCCAGTTTAATGACCCTGACAACATCACAGAATGCTTACACAGAAAAGTGGTATATTTATTTGGTGACTCAACAATCAGGCAATGGTTTGAATACCTTACTACATTTGTTCCAGGTTGGTGTTTTGCTTTTTGTTTTATAATTTTTTCCTCTGTACATGAAATCAGCTTTGAAATAAATACTCACTAGGTTACATGAAGAAAGGCATTGGAGTGGGGGATGAAGCAGTTGTTTCTTTGGAAGAGGTGTGATAGTTTCTGATCAGTGAGGGTTGGGGGTTGGAGGTAGGTTGTGATGCATTGATGAAAGCATTAGGTTCTCTTAGAAATTCATACCTCTGACTAGCTGTGTGACCTTGGACAAGTCATTTGCTTCTCAGGGCTTTAGTTTTCCATGTGTGAGATGAGGCATCTAGATCATATTACCTCACAATTGTCTTTCTCTCTTCTGGGCTATAAGACAGAAGTGGGCATTTGTGGTTGCTTATCTCCTAGTTCTTTTTAACTCCATGAATATAATAGATTTAATTGGAATCTGGCCCATTGACTGTGATCCATTTTAATGCATTCATGCATCAATCTGTCCCCCTTCCGTTCTGTGACCCTGAGATGGAGCTGGCTCCTCCTGAGTCTGCTGAGTCTTAGCACACTTAGCTTCTTGATAGCACTTCTTGACTCTGGGGTTGCTCTCCAGACTCAGAATAAAAACCCACTCATTGGAGGGCTGGACTGTCCCTTGTTTATAACTCGCCTTTTCCTTTTACTGGAAATGATATGGATAGGTGACAAGAGTAGATCCCAATGATAAGGAATAACAATGCTCTTACAGTTTCGACAGTTGATAAATAGTTCTGTGGAAACTGTTATTTTGACTGTATATGGTTTGTTGTAAGTTGTTGGTGATATTTTTTTTTATTACAACTTGGCTTCATATTTAATTTTTAGAAGGAGAGGAGTATATAAATAAGATTCCCAAAAGTAGAATGTTAATTCTTACTTCTTTTTTGCTTTTTTAGATTGAAACAGACATAGCTGAGTTCTAGTTGATAAAGCATACCTAAAAGTCAGAAAAATGGAAGTAATTTTGTTTATTTATGAATACAAGAACTGGGGTACAGGCCAGAGATGTGAGTGATGAAAGGATTTACTAGAGACAGAGCAGGCTACAGAACAGGTGAATTGACTGAAATACACTACTGAGGGGAGCAGTGGGCGAGATAGGAGAGTTCTGTTGCGCCATATGGGTTACCTCCTTGGGAGGGAGGGATCAAAATTGTGATGCAGTTGCTTTGGATAGCTTCATAGTGCTCTGCTTCAACCCCTTGCACCACCTAGGAGGGCCCCAGTTGCTTGATTCTTAATGAGGTAGCTCAGCACTTCCTTTGTTAGCAATGATGCCATTGAGTGTCTTGCTTAGTTTCCGCCATGTCCTTTGCAGACAGATTTTCACCTAGTAAAGCCTGTGTTGGTGCTTGATCTTAATCAAAAGAGAGAATGGAAGCTTGGGCTTCAACTTAATTGGGCCCAAATGCTAAGTTATAATGAGGTAGGGAAATCGAGAAAAGAAACCTAGGACTTCATGGAGAAAAACATGAAACCCTTACTTCAACTCTTAAGAAGAATATAGGATAGTTATAGTTTAATGTTATTTCTTCAAATTGAATATAAACTCCCTCAGGGCTAGGATTGTGACCTCTTTCCCTGAGCATTGATAGTGGCCAGAACCCAATAGATTAATAGAATTGAGTTGTCAGAAGTTACCTCGTCTGTCCCTGTAAAGGCATTTATGAGTATTTAGGGCTATGAGGCAGACTTATTTTCCTTATGAAGCATCTGGTAAGTGACGAGTTATATAGAGGAAGTTTTTAAAAATAACAAAGGATTATAACCACAGATTTCTGGACTTTAGAGGAAGCAGAATTTTGAAGCACAACTTCAATGGAAGTAAGGAAAAGGAGAGAACTCAAGTTGTGTTGCTATCTTTATTACTTTTATCACAGCTGGATGTTCTTTAAAAAGTGATAAAATTGGCCCTCCCTGGTGGCGCAGTGGGTTAAAGCACAGCACTGAGAATCTAAAGCCTCTTCCGCATGAGTTCGATACCCGCCTGCCCCGGAGGTGACCACATGGCGTGGCAGCCCTTCCTGACCCGCCCGCTGCTCCCCTCAGCAGTGTACTTCCTCGATCTGCCTGTTCTGTTCCCTGCTCTGTCTCTGGTGAAGCCTCTCGCAGCCCCTGAGCCTCTGGCCTGTACCCCAGTTCTGTATACACAAATAAATAAATTTTTTTAAAAAAAAAGTGATAAAATTGAAAAGCAAAAGAAACAGATTTGTTCTCTTCTTATGCTTATTGCTGAAAAGGAGGTATTGGTTACTAATATCTATTCATAAAACAGAAGTTACAGGCATTGTACTGGAAGGAAAAATATATATCCATTAGAACAGTGAAATAAATACCCAGTAAACTTTTAGATAGTCAACAGTTGGTGTAAACATGAGGACTTATTGGCCTAATAGATGTAAACAGTTTATTTTGCTTCTGGGTTATAGAGATAGGTGTAAAATTAGTGATTGGTGATATTACTTGTAATGTTATGTTTATAGCGTGTAGATAGTTCACAGGTTAAAATAAAGGTCCATTGATCAGAGGTAGCCAGTTGTACTGGAGTAGCTATTCCCTTTATATTTTCAATATAATTTGTGATGTTGTGCTTTTATTATAAAAAGCCACTAAGTAAAGAATAATCAAATATATGTGCTTGGTTTGAAGATTTTTATGAATTTGAATTTTCTCTTTTACAGATTTAGTGGAGTTTAACCTGGGTAGTCCCAAGAATGTGGGGCCCTTCCTCGCAGTGGACCAGAAGCACAACATCCTGCTCAAATACCGCTGCCATGGTCCACCCATCCGTTTCACAACTGTCTTTAGCAGTGAGCTCCATTATGTGGCAAATGAGCTGAATGGCATAGTGGGAGGGAAGAACACAGTGGTTGCCATAGCTATATGGTCTCATTTCAGCACCTTTCCCTTGGAAGTATACATCCGGCGACTCAGGAACATCCGTCGAGCTGTAGTCCAGCTCCTGGATCGAAGCCCTAAAACTGTGGTTGTCATCAGGACGGCCAATGCCCAAGAGTTGGGGCCTGAGGTGAGCCTTTTCAACAGTGACTGGTACAACTTTCAGTTAGACACTATCCTTCGGAAGATGTTCTCAGGGGTTGGAGTATATCTTGTTGATGCTTGGGAGATGACCCTGGCTCATTATTTACCCCACAAGTTACATCCAGATGAAGTTATTGTGAAGAACCAGCTAGACATGTTCTTGTCCTTTGTGTGTCCCTTGGAGACATAGCCTGTAATGGAGGGGACTGAAGAAATCATATTCAGTGACCTCTTCGATTGTCCGCATTACACAAGGTTTATGGGGGCTCCTTGGAGAGATGGCTGCCAGTAATATGTGCAACATTTCATAAAATACTGGACTTTATATAATGACTTATAAGCTTAAGAAATGCAGGTTACATTTATATCTACCTATAGAATTTTTCCCAATGTTGACTTACCCATGGGAGAACCATTATTAATAGCATCTATATACCATATTGCCCCTTGTAGCCAAAGATGCTAATAAGTCTGTTTGAATTAACTTCTGGGAGGAGAGATCACTATGCTAAAAAGTGTGAAAAATGTGCTTACCCAAATGGAAGGGACAGGTAGGTAGAGCAGTGTCTGTAGGAAATTGAGCTCCTTTGCATGAATAGCATAATTGGTCTCTCTTTAGCCAGAGACCATCATAATGAGGCGTACAGTGAAGATTGCCATGCCTCAGGAATTTCTCTCGGTGGCTCACCTTTTCCAAATTCATGGGAAAAAGCTAGTCTTCTGGTCAAAATTTTCTAGGGGAAAATTTACAATGTCCTGCTTTCATCTAGAAAAGAAACCAAAGGGAAGTAGGAAAGCAGTATATCTAAAATTTGTGCTTTGAATTAATGTCTGCATTAGATGATTGTTTCTTTGATTCAGCTAAATTTATTTGATGAATACTTATTCTAAAATAACCACTTTTGGAACTGGAAGACTGAAATGTATAAATGGAAATTTATTTTTGTGTTCTGAATGAAGCTTGCCAGTTTAAAAAAATTGACTTCTATATAAAGAATATTGATTATTATAAAGTTGTGGAAATTATCCACCAATTTCAAGTGTTTCTTTTTTGGCTGTTATTTGCTAGTTAATTAAAAATTAAAGTTAGACATTGAAATCCATGACAGGTATTTCTTATTTTGGGCATAAGGTATCCACATTCACTCATGTTTAGAAATAAAAACTGCTATTCCTCTTGACTCTCAAAATAATTGAATTGTCAATTTTACTTGACCATCTTTACTAAACTAATTTTATATGAGTTTAAGTTAATTTGAGACCATTTAGTAAGTCCTTTATTTATTATGTTGGAGGTGAGTCTGTTTCTGGGTCTGTTAAAGGAAAATCAGTTACTAAGGAGGATACAGGGAATACCCAAGGAAAGAACAGAAATAAGCTGGCAGTCCCACTCTTTGCAGTAATGCTGCTCATATGTTTGCAAGTTCAGTTTGCTAGCATTAGCTAGCTAGTTATGCCAGAAATTTTAATTTCAGCATACTCTAATAATAAGCATTATGTTCCCCAAGATTTGTGTATACAATACAGTCTCAGTGCACTTAGAATATGCCTTTTTCAATTTGAAATCGAGACCACAGTCCCTGAGTACTTTGGGCACCTAGGAATCCTGGGAAGATGAGAATCCTGGGAAAAAGAGAGGTGGTTCTAGATTAGAGGACCCCTAAGGGCAGAAGTTAGGTTGAGGAGGTTGAAGAGTGGGAGATGGGCTTCGCCAACTTCAGTCTAAGTTGAAAGTGCATTTTAGTTTTTTTAAAAAGTGTGAACTCAAGTATGTTATATTTTGCTTTTTAATACTCTGCATTAAATGAAAGGAAGTCAGGCTTATATAAAGGACCTTCTGTTTAACTCTATGTGCCCTTTAATACTGGAGGCGCAGATATTTCCTGTCCAACTGAATTATAAGACTGCCTGAAGATAGTAATTTAAAAAAAAAAGGAAGATGTAAAGAGATCATAGTAGCAAGTGTTCCAAAAGGAAAAAAAGCCACACTGAAATCAAATGCCATTGGAGAAATCCTTTGTTGTGCAATAGTTTTTAAATTGACCACACCACCCTTCTCCCTCTCCAGTTCCGGGATCACTGCTTCTTATTGCTTTATTTATATCCTTGTCCTTTAATTCGTCAATGGAAGTACACCCTGGCCATTCTGCATTTTGACTGCAGTGTTTAAAAAGCAGTACTGTGAACGTACTTACTTGCCGCCCGCCTTCCCCGCCCAACACATAAATTTAGATACCAAACAGAAAAAGGCGAAATAAAAAGAAGAGAAATTAATCAGGAGATAAATCTAATGCTAGCAGTATACAGTTAATGAGAGATTTTTAAAACGGTATCACTAAAAAATGTTTTCTTTGTGGATTTGCTTCTGATTCCTCTACACGGTTCCACTCCAGGTCTTGGAGGCGGCCGTCAAGGGGAATGTCCCGACTTGGTCGGTACGTTTTTGGCCTGGGAATTTCCAGTGAACAGAAAAAAATCCACAAACACAGTCCTTGCTGCCCCCTCCCAGTCTCCTCTGCCCCTCCTCTGCCCACGCAACCCTGTTCAAACGAGAGTTTGACTGTATTCTATATTTTTTAAAAACCGGCTCTTAGCTTCCCCCCGCCTCCAGCCTTTGAATGGTGAACAGAAAGCAACCCTATAAAGGGGACTGTGGACCCGGACTGGCTTCATTTTGCCACGAGGTCTTACGGAGTCCTTAGAGAAAAAAGACTACACTAACTGCTGCTGCTTATCATGTAACCTCAAAAGGAAACTGATCTTCTTTCTCATGCTCTCACGTACTTGGGTTCTTATCGCTGATTACAGCTGGAAACAATTGATTTGCCTTTACGTATTTGAATGACTTGACTCTTCAAACACAGAGGTATATTTTTATTATTTGATATTTAGTATGAAAAAGTATCTTAAATGTTTTAAACTCTCCCTTCCCCCAGCCCTTTCTCTCATATTCATATTCGTTCCTTTGGAGTTACTTTCTGATATTTGGTTGATATACTTGTTTGGGGCATTTTTTTGGGGAAGAAAATCCAGCTTGTTTTTATAGTTTAATAATAGTCATGAATCGTGTCTGTTTGCCTTGAAGGCTCAGGGTACTGATGGAGGAGGTGGATAGATTGGATGATGAAAGTACCATAAAGCTAATGTGACCATTTATCTCAATCAATGATGAACAACTCTCCCAGCAGATTTGAGTGTGGGTTCAGAAGTAAATACTTCCTACCAAATATAGACAAAATTGTATCTTTATGGAAGAAATATATTTGAGTAGATTGAAATGTTTGTATCATACCCTCAGTAATCCTTTTATTTCCTCTGTAAAGTTAAAGTATTACAAACCATTTTATGAATAAGAAAAATCTGTAAGTTGATGACTGTCTCCCAGAGAGTACTTTAAGGGATTTTGTGAAAATGAAAACATATTTTAGGGTAGGTATGTTGAATTAGGCTTTCTTTCCATGGGGATTAATGAATTGTCATGGGGCAGGGGTGTCTCATAGAAGATGACATTTATTATGTAAATTCTAAGCACTTGGTATTCCCTCACTTTAACTCTGGTTATCTAATTTCTCAGTGAGGAACATTGTCTAGTCAGGTGGAATTTTTTCGCCCCCTCTCTTAGTACTTTATTTAGATAATAAAAGGAGAAAAAAATCCAAGACTTAACTCATTGTGTCAACTCAGTTATATAGATCATCTGTTCATGCAGAAAGCTGTAATCTTGTCATTGGTTTCAGAATAGAGTGTATTACCCAACACTCTCTCCAAGATCTTTCTAACATCTTTTTGCTCAGGCTGGAGACATGGTAGGATTAGGGTGCAAGCAGTACAAGTTGGTCTATTCTGAGATGAGTTAGCTCTATAATCAGTACATAGGTCATATAATGTTAAACATTTGTCAGGATTTTCCTGCATGGAGGAAATGACCTTGGTCAGCATAATTTGCTTGTCAGGATATATTTACTTTCCTCACTGTGAAATTAGAGACAAATGTTTCAATTTATACTTTGTCCTGGAAGAGGTTCTGCTGTCATAAAGCCCTCTCAAGAGTTAAAGAACCATGGAGAATACTACATTAGAGGAAGATTTTCTAATTGTTGAGAGATTGCACTGAATTGCTACTGAGAAAACCATTTTCCTTTTGGTTCATAGCTGATTCTGATCTGGTGGCCTCTTGGCTTTTTCAGGAGGCTGAAAATTGTCTTTTGACTTTCTTGGGCCAGATGCTGAACTCTCAAGGGTGAGGAAGGTGGTTATTTCTATTTTAAATTTATTATTTTTATTGAGTTAACATTGTTTTACATCTTTGTTGGTATTTTGGAAGTATAGGATGCCCCCCTTCAGTTTTTCTTATCCTAGTGCACCCACCAAGAAAACATCCATTTGCCCACCAGAAAGGTGGATATTTTAAGTAGCACTTAGATGTTACAAGGCAGATATAGTCAAATTGGGCAATGGGATGTTTTTCTAAGATTTCTAACATTCTTGGATCTCTTAATTCATTTTTGAAGTTGCTTCAGAGATACTATGAATTTTACTTATAGGCAGATCACTGTGATGTTTCATGAGCTAAGGTTTTTTTTGGTGATTTGGTATCTTTTTAACCAATTTGAATTTCCACTATTTTCCATGAGAGGAGGGCACATGAATATGTGTAAGAGGGGAATTCAGCTCTCTGTTGACTGACAGTCTCAGGCTTATGTAATCTTTAATAGACTCAGAGAGCATCTTGCCCTTACAGCTTTGGTGAAGATACTTATTAAAACGAGCATATGTGGTTTCTGATTAAAGCACTTCCTGTTCCTTTAGTTCAGACTGTGAGATAAAGCTTTAAAGCTTTTTTTTTTTTTTTTCCATCTTTGTGGATGAAATATCTTATTGTCCTTTAGGGGAGTTAGTCCAGAGTTAACACTTATTAAACAGTTGTGTTGGGAGATGACCAGCTAGGTACCACTTAAACCTAATAATAGCATCTGCGGTGGAAGTAAATAGCCTTATTTTATATACGAGGAAGTTGAAGTTCAGAAGGTTCAAGTTCACCTAGACAGTAGGTGTCAGAGCTTGGGTTTAAATTTTAGGGGGTTAGTCTCCATAGCTAGTGTCCTTGTCACCATGCTGCTGGGGTAGTAGGAGAGGTACAGTGGGCAGAGTTCAGTCTTTCCAGGGCTCTGGTTCTTTATCTGGGTCTTGAGCTCTTTCCCTTGCTCACACCTGGCTACTCTCTAGTCTGTTTAGATTTAACTGATAAAGTTTTAGCTGATAAACATATAACTTTTCATATTTTAAAAAGACCGTGGGAAAATATGTCAGACCTCAAAGAGTAATGCTGTATTGTGAAATTGATGGGCATAATTGCGCTCTGTTTGAAGAGAAATAGTCTCACCTATGCCATTTTTGGACACCACAGCAGGGATTATAAAGAAAGGGGAAATTCTCCTCATTACCTCTAAGGACATTTCCTTTCATGCTAAAAAGCTAAGACTTGGAAGAACATTACTAATCACACCTTTGGTGAAGGGCTCACTACTGTTGCTTCAGAAGAGAGGAACATCAGGCACCTGGCAAACTCATTCATTTACCATTCACCTTACCATTCCTGTTATTGCAGAATGAGTTAACTAACTGCCTGAATTCACTTTTTGCAGAGGTAGCCCCCAGGATAGAAATTTGCATATGGTGATTTTTAAAAATTTCACATGATCCTTTTCTAGTTTGCATATATTATGAGCTCAATCATGGAAAGTAAGTGGAGTAATAAGTCTTCTTGAATGGTTAAAAAATAAAATGCTCTGTTGAATTAAAAGAGAATTTCAGTATTTGGCTTTTTAAGCAGTGTTTCTCAAACTTCAATGTGCATAAAAATTACTTGGCAGTTTTGTTATACTATTGATTTTGTTTTGATAGGAGCTTTCATATCTGCATTTTTAGCAAGGTCCCACAGGATGCTGATGTGGTCCATGGTACACACTTTGAGTACCCAAATAATGTTTCCTTAAATTCCAGTTATTAAGAAACGTCATAATTTTTCTGCAAGATCTGCAATGTCATTATGCCATGAAGGAAAATAAATTCTGTCATTGTGATCCTTAACAATGCTGATAACACTAAAATTCTCTATGACATACAATATCATTATTGTATATCATATCTGAATTAAGATTCTCAAAATTCTATTAGTCACCTGGGTTCATATTTATACAAAGGCAAGTTATGAATATTTGTGGACATTAAAAAAATCTCACTTTTGTTCAGTTGTTTATTAAGGTACAGATATTTTTAATACGGGTGCAATACTTTGGGATGCATTTTAGCATTAGTTAGTATGTGTGCATCCCCAGTCCTAATTATTTCATTCATATTTGTCCTGTCACCTAATTTTTTTTAGAGTGGCTAATGCTGGAAATCATACCTTTTCAAAGAAGATGATACTGTAGTGACAGAACAAAAATTGATTCTTGGAAAATATCTTAGATATTATAATGTTTGGTAGCCTTCTACAGGACCATTGTACATAGACATATACTGTATAGCTGTGGTTTTAAATTCTCACCAAGGGGTGACTAGGGAGACTATGTCTGAAACATCTCTGTAGGGAGATGTGATAATGAAAGCAAGGTTGAGACATAACTATATACACCTATTACTCAGTTGAGGTCAAAAAGATTTTTCTCTAGCCTTTTGTGCCCATTTCTTTGCATGAATTTTTAAAGAACTGACTTCCAGAAGACAATTCCTTCTCTTCATATTCCAAGAATATTTTCTTCTATTATATCCTTAAATGTTTTTTAGTATTTTAATCAATTGAGGTAAAATATACATAACACAAAATTTATCAGCTTATCTATTTTAAATGCACACTTTAGTGGCTGGTAAATGATCACTGCTTACATTTCAGAAAAATGTTGATTTTTTAAAAAGATTTATTTATTTATGCATACAGAACTTGGGTGCAGGCCAGAGATGCAGGGGTGGTGAGAAGATTCACCAGAGACAGAGTGGGGAGCAGAACAGGCAGATCAATGAAGTACACTGCTGAGGGGAGCAGCGGGCGGGTCAGGAGAGGTCTGCTGCACCATGTGGGTCATCTCCTGGGTGGGGATGGAACTCATGCTGAAGTGGCTTTAGTTTCCTAGTGCTGTGCTATAACCCACTGCACCACCAGGGAGGGCCCA
This sequence comes from Condylura cristata, assembly GCF_000260355.1. Classification (NCBI taxonomy): domain Eukaryota; kingdom Metazoa; phylum Chordata; class Mammalia; order Eulipotyphla; family Talpidae; genus Condylura; species Condylura cristata. The sequence continues at coordinate 46,841,900 of NW_004567104.1, read as the reverse complement.
AAATGTTCATCTTCTTAAATCGAAACTCCACATCCATTAAACAACTCCTCATGCCTCCCTTTCCCTAGTTCTTGGCAACTGTCTTTCTATTTTCTGTCTGGATGAATTTGACAACTCTGTGTACTTCTTATAAGTGGAATCATAAAGCACTTTCCTTTTATGATTGACTTATTTCACTTAGTAATGACTTTGAGGTTAATTCATGTTATAGTGTGTGTCAGAAATTTCTTTTTTTGTAAAGACTTATTTATTTATGCGTACAGAACTGGGGTACAGGCCAGAGGAATAGGGGTGCTGAGAGGATTCACCAGAGACGGAGTAGGGAGCAGAATAGGGAGATCGATGAAGTACACTGAGGGAAGCAGCAGGTGAGATAGGAGAGGTCTGCTTTGCCTTGTGGATCACCTCTGGGTCAGGGGCTTGAACTTGCACTCAAGTGGCTGCAGCTAGTTTGCAGTGTTGTGCTTTAACCCACTGCGCCATCAGGGAGTACCCAGAAATTCTTTTTTTTTTAATCATTTTTTTTTAAGATTTATTTATTTATTTGTACAGAACTGGGGTACAGGCCAGAGATGCAGAGGGTGAGAGGATTCACCAGAGACAGAGCGGGAAGCGGAACAGGAAATTGGACGAAGTACACAGCTGAGGGGAGCAGCGGGCGGGTCAAGAAAGGTCTGCCACACCATGTGGTCACCTCCAGGACAGGCGGGAATCAAACTCATGCGGAAGTGGCTTTAGCTTCTTAGTGCCAGTGCTTTAACCCACTGCGCCACCGGGGAAGGCCAGAAATTCTATCTTTTATAAATCTAAATAATATTCCATAGTATGTGCAGACCCTATTTTGTTTATACAATCCTCCCTCATTGGCTACCTTGAATGGCCTCCACCTCTTGGCTGTTCTGAGTAAGATAGCTAAGAACATGGTTGTACAAGTATCCCTGCATTTAATTCCTTTGTGTGTATACCTAGAAGTGGAATTGCTCATTCATATGGTAATTCTATTTTATATTTGAAGAGCTGCCACACCATTTTTTATAGCAGTTGTACTTTGATTTCTTTTTAAAATTCATTTTGGTCAGTTTTGCAGAGTATATTGAAAAGGTAGGAATTTGATGACTGTGTGACAGAGAATGATATGGTTCAAAGTAACAGTAAGTTGTTAAATGATTCAGCACCAAAATTACTAAAACAAATATGCTTCACCTACACACAAGCAAATGCACGTCTGGGAGTGACACCAATGAGAATCGTAGAGGTAATACAACTAGGATCTAAATGGATCAGATCCTTTTGGAAATGTGTATCATTTGCTGGGTATCTCACATGGAAAAGAAATTTAAACTTTTTTTCCCCCCATTCTATAAATATGTATATGAGTCATGCAAAGCCATATGATCTATATGATGAAGTAATGGTCAGTTCTGGCCGGCAGGGCAAGCTGTTGCCTTTCTCTGATGAGTAATGATCGAAACTAACACAAAACATCCACATGAAACCAATACATTTCCCTAAAATTCATCCTTAAACTGCTCTTAACTCATAGGGGTGTTTCCTGGTTTGTATTTATATTGATGGACATTATTCATAATAGACACAGAAATCATATAGGTGAGTTTTCTGCAAAAATGCAGAGCATCACAAGTTCTGTGGTTGCTTCTACTGTCTGCCTTCTTGTCAAATCAAAGACTTCATTGTCACACAGATGAATGAAACCACCATTAGAAATACTGAATGTGAAAATACTATCAATTCTTACCTGTTACAAAGCGTATTACAATCTGAACTGACTCAATTAAACAGAATAGTGAAAAAAGAAAAGTAACTTCTTCCAACTACCCTTTCTCTCTTTCCTTATATATATTTTTTCTCCCCCACTCTTTTCCCCACAAACCTGCAGATATTATTAGTATAATCCAAATATCCTTCCCTATGTATCTTTTTACTATAAACAAACAAAATTAGCTAAGCTTTCAGGAAGAAAATTGACACACTAATTCACATTGCAATGTAAATAAATGACAACTTCATTACTTTTCATAGGGACACTTACTTTTTTATGAAAAAAAATCTGAGTAATGGTCAGTGCTAGCCTGCAGGACAACCTGCTGCCTTTCTCTGATGAGTAAGGATACTAACACAAAACATCCACATGAAACCAGTACACTGCATTTAATTTGTTGCAATATGTTATTTTGAAGTATATGAATAAAATCTGGTCTCATAGATAAGTATTTGGACAAAGAGGAAATGATTTAATAGTCTTAGGTAATTGTGAATATTCTTTAACATTATACCAAAATAAACATTAGTTACTTACAAGATAAATGTAATACATAATCTGAAGCTGTATCAATGAACTTTGTGCACTGATAACATTAATACTGATTGCTATCTCTTACACCTTAAATGAATTCCTTTACTCGTATGTGCTTTTGTATTGTCTTGCATTTGGAAATATAGTACATTGAGGTATGCAGATTTTCAAAAGGTTGCCACATTTCATTATATAATATTAAAAACCTTAGTTAATAACACAACACCACTGATATCATTAAAAACATCTTCAAATATTTGGAGCTCTCAAGCTCAGGATATCAGAAACTTTCCAAATTCTCATTTTCAAAGGCTTGAAGATTGTCACTGGCAGCAAATACTGTATGTAGGTTGTTCCTTGACATGAGAATCTTAATGTTCATTTATAAAAAAATATCTGTAAATACCCAAGACTGAATAGCCACAGTTTGACGGTTAAGTAAAATTGGTGATCCATGAAAAATAGGGACTAGATCAACTCACAATTCAAACAATATATATTTGACTAGAACAAATGGGAATGTCAGATCATTTAACCTAATAGGTCAAGCACTTTTTCAGACAATCATGTTAAATATATATGTTTCAAGGGTCAATATTTAATAAAATAATTGTTGCATCTAGGACTTTCTTTAGGGAATTTTTTTTCTTCTACAAGTGGATGGTGGTGAAGAATACAATGACTTTATTTTGTTGCGACTGTTGGTTTACACACCATTATATTACCAGTGCAAATGTCAACATAATTGTTTTGAGATGAAAAATTTAAAAAATTGGACATTTGAATGTTGCAGCATCTTGATCATATAAACGATCTTTGCTAATTTAGCTGGTGCTGAGATCTGATGAATACATTCAAAATAGAAAGTTATATCTATTTTAAGTAGACCTGCCCATTTCAAAAGCAAATTTCTGCATTTAAAACCATTTTTCATGTTTCCAGTTAAATTAGTTTAACTTGTTGAGTTACTAAATCATTAGAATATGGCAGTGCCAACATATATATTTTGCTTTTTTTAATCTAGAAGGCATTCAGTAAAATAAATCTACCAGGTAGACTTTAATAGGACTCTTACTTATGTTTACTTCTTCAGCAATGCAATACAATAATTTACATTGTAAACATTTCATTGGCTTTTCAAGTTTGGAAAGCTGTATCAAGTAATTTTTGACTTTTCAAAAGTTTACTATATCTACATTTAAAAATTAAGTTCCTTTTTAACAACTCTTAATGAGTGGTCTCAAAATAGTGTTATAACTTACTTACCACAATATTATCATAAATATTCTGTTGTATAAGACACAATAAGGTAAATTATTAACATCTATATAAACAAGGACAAGGTAACATTTTTTGTCAGGTAAATAAGAAGCTCAGTTTCTTGCAGTTGCCTTGGAATTTGGACTACTCCCTTCTGTGAATCAGAGAATTGTCATTTTCATCTTTCCTGTATCTTTAGATGTACACAGCACATCTAAGTTTTGAGGAAATGAGTCTTCCAGTCTCACTTTAGAGCAAAAGATCAGAGTCCAGAGTCGTTTTGATCTTTTCCCTACCTGTGATGAGCAGTGTTACCTTGGGCAAATTCTCAAGGTCTCATTTTTTCAAGTACAGTTAGAAATCTGGGAGTGGCTTTGGGGGCATTCTAGCTCAAGGTCAATCATGAGAATACAGTCAAATGTTTGTGAATGCTTTGTTCACCTGAAAGCCTGACATGGAGGTAGAGGATCTGCTTTCAAAGCGGCTCACTTACATGGCTGGCAAGTTGGTGCTGGCTGTTGACCTTAGATGGCTTCTCCAAAGTCCTCATTAACAGCCCTCTATCTCCCCCAGAGAGAATGTTCAACCATATCTAATTAGAACTATGGCAGTGTCATGTCATTCAGCCTAACAGACTAAACATTAAGTCCTCCAGTGAGGGCCTCTCAGGTGGCATAGAGTTAAGTTTCAGCTCAGTCTATGGCCTGCGTTCGATCCAGATCCCTGGCCAGGGAGCTGACCCACATGGTGCAGGAGACCTCTCCTGTCATGCCTGCTGCTCCTCTTACTGTATTTCAGTAGATCCACCTGTTCTGCTCTTCATTCTGTCTCTGGTGAATCCTTTCACCCTCTGCACCTCTGGCCTACACGCCAGTTATATGCAAACAACAACAAAAAAGTCTCACAAAGGTTATGAATTTCAAATTTGAATGTTCATGTACCAAATGAAGCAGGAAATAATTTTAGGGAATTAATTGTATAAGAATGTACATGAATTTATTTGAATGAGTATTTAAGGCTTTCATTATATACACACTGTTTTTGGAGAGAAAAAATAATTGTTTTTATTGAGAAAGCCCAACATTTCATTTAGAGCATCTTTTAAATGATTTTTGTTTGAGGTATTGCAATTTTCAGTGCCTTGTATTTTCTGCAGCTATATCAAGGGAGCTGTTTCCTCCTAATTTTTTTTTTTAAGTTGGGAGGAGGGAAGTGAAGCAGCCAGAAGTTGATAATATAATACCTGTGAGAAACAAGGAAATACTTAACTTTGTAACCTCCCTGGGGGTTTTATACTACCTATTAATTCCAACTTGCACTGAAGCACATTGCCTTGCCCCTGCCCTTCTGGAATCCTAATATTCTGCTTTTGCTAACTTCCCGGTGGTCTGAGGTTGGCATGTGTGTTCAATAGTTCATCTGACCTTAAACCATTGCCAGACTAGAGGTCTCTTAAGTGCTTCCAGACCTGAGCCAGCTATATGGGTTCTGCCCTAACAATGCTTCCTAGCCTTGCTTTCTTTCCATTTACTCTCTTCTTACCCACAACCCTGCTCCTAAGCTAAGCCACTCCCTCCTGCCTTACTACTGAGGTTCCCCTGGCTCTGGGCCTCTAATCTCATCTCACCTTTCTAAGCTGATTTCAGAATTTTGCCTGGCCCACATTTTTTCAAGTTCACTCATTGTTTATTAATGTTCCAGTGTCTCAGCAGGTCACTGGAGATGTTTCACCCAAAGGTACCGAGTTACATTTTACATTTAATGGTATCTTTCCTTTAATGTTATATTCCCTTTATGCTGAAAGGGAGTGCTAGCTTTTCTCTTTGCACTTCCACCGTCCTATAAATGCTGTGGGTTGAAATCCATCTCATCCTCTAGGGTCTATCTCAAATGCTACCTCCTTTGCAAAGATTTTCCTCATGACCTCCTTTAATCCTCCATCACATTTTTTTTTTGAACACTCACTGAACTTTGTATCCCTAATGACATTTAGTCATTTCAGTTAAAAAATATTTTAAAAATTGTGTAAACCTCTCATTTAAAATTGGAAAAAAACAAAATTCCTGTGTATCAGACACAATGTCTGTAGAATTAAAAAAAATCACATGTCAACACACATACGTGTATGTATATTTATCCTTTTCCTAAAATGAACTTTGTTCCAATATGGAAGGATACAGAGGAAGAACACTGCTATTTATTCTCAGGTTTTGCCAAAAAGGAAAAAATAGTTGCCCAGTTGTAATTTGAGGACAGGAAAATAGCTTTAACATATTTTTCAGTTTTGGACCCTGCCAAAAGGAATGTTGGGCAAACGTTTACTAATTTGGGTGCTGGAGGACACGAACCCTTAACCTAGAGGCGCCTTGACTTGAGCTGGCCAAACGCTGGCTGTGCCCGGACGGGCGGCGATTTGCGCACCAACTTGGCTTTCTTAGACCCCAGGAATCAAGTCGACCCATTCCTCCGTTGCCTGCCAGTCTCCTCGCCTCCCCCTACGGGCTCGAAGCCACAGGCCTGCGCCCCTTCCCAGGGCCAAGGGGGAGCGCACCGAGAGAAAAGGCAGGCCGGGCTTCTCCCGGCGGGCGGGAACCAGAGCCGGGAAGGCGAGAGGCTGGAGACCGCGCTTGGTCGGGGTTTCCAGGTGAAGGGCGAGAAAACAACCGGTTGTTCTGGGAGGAGGCCGGCGGGCGGGGCGAGGGCGGAGGGCACATTGCTTCATCCTGTACATTTTACTGGAAACAGGACGCATCCGGAGGAGGGGCCGGGAGGCGGCCCGGACGCCGCCAATGGCCCGGGCCGGGGGAGGCGACCGGGGCAGCGTGCGTTGTCCCCGCCCCCGGCAACTGAGGTCGGTTAAATAGGCGAACAGGCTCGGGTCGCGCCTACGCCCGCGCCGTCTCCCGCAGGCCGGTCCCTGAGTCCTCCCCTGCCGTCGCCAAGAGGCAGCCGCGCGCAGCGAGCCGGTGGCGCAGATATCTGGGGGAACCCCGAGCGCCGAGCCCGGGAGCATGATCGTGGACAAGCTGCTGGACGACAGCCGCGGCGGAGAGGGGCTGCTGGAAGCGGCCGGCGACGGCGGCCTCATGACCAGCCCGCTCAACCTGGCCTACTTCTACGGCTCGTCGCCGCCGGCCGCGGCCCCGGGCGCCTGCGACGCCAGCTTCTCGTCGCCCGGACCCTCGGCGCCCGGCTCGCCCGGCTCCGACTCCTCCGACTTCTCCGCCTCGTCCGCGTCCTCCTGCGGAGCGGTCGAGTCCCGGCCGAGAGGGGGCGCCCGCGCAGAGCGGCTTCTAGGTACCGGCGCGTCTCCGGGGCCCGGTTGGGAGGGGAGAGGAAGGGAGGACGCGGCAGGCCGGTTGGGCGGCTCCGAGCGCGCCTCGAGCCTCGGCTCACTCCTAATTAGGGGACCACTCGGGGCGTTGCGCTTCACTGGGCCTTCGGGGTGAGGTCGGCGCCCTCCAGCCGGCCTTGTAGCTGAAACGCTTCTCTGAACCAGAGTTCTGACTTATGGGGGAAGAGGGTGGGGGCGGAATGAGCCACGCTAGATTTTTTTCCGCTCTCTTTTCTAAACAGTTTTTATTAAGCTGTAAGTCATATATTAGCGACATGTGAATCTGATGTAGTTGTCCTTCTTTCTTGTGGCTATGTTAGGCAAAGGCTGTAGCGGTAAGGGTCTGAGTACTGGTTTTGGTCACGATATATTTCTTCTTAAGTATGTGTGGACATTTAAAATAAAAGGATTTCATAGTAAAGAAGACAACCTATACTATAAGAAGTAAGATGAAGCTGGACCGAAAGCTCACGGTAGACACCTTTCAGTTTGTGATGTGAGTCGGGAAGTCTGGCCAAGTGTCTGCGGTCTTGTTTTTGTTCTTTAGTGTGCTTTAACATGGTGAAGCCTTATCTTGTAAAGACAGGCATAATATTTCCTTTTTTCAGTGGTGAGTTGGTTAGTTTCTTTTCTTAATGAACTGCATTGCATAATTTGGGGGAAAACAGGATGCCCCTGCGGGTAGATTAAAGAGTATGTAGATAATCTCAAACGAGAATCTGACATGCACGTTCCCACTGCAAGCCACTCCGTCTTTAGTAGTTTTATTTTAAAAACTAAACTTTTCATTTGGTTTAAGCCATTTGGTTGTAGAAAAGGCTCCCGGTCTGTTATGGGTAGCATATACTCTGAAATATATGTGTGTGTGTGTGTGAACACATAGACCCTTTTCTCCCACATTATTTCTTCATCGGACTGGAACGATTTTGCTTTTCCTTGTGTTTGCCACAGAGCCATAGGGGATTTCTGAAACAGAATTTTTCTGCTTCTGACGATGACTTACTAACTGCTGTCATTTCAGAGAAATGCTATTAGATTCTGGCAAGACCTTAAATTACACTTAAGCACAAAACTGAGTAGTATTTTAATTTGCCCCATCATTAAATTGTTTCTCTCATATATTTATGGTGTATATGTTCAAATTAGGCATTATTTCTTACTGATTCTCCAATTTCAACAGAATGGCCGGATTATTCATTTCCTGACTTTTAGTATGTTTATCTTGTGTTCAGCTCATCCCAGGAGGTTGTGACGTAGTAGTGGTCAGAGGGAATGCTGCACTCATACTCTACATATTAAAGTGTACTTTTAAAGTTTAAATATAAAATGAGATCATTTTCTTTGTACTTAAAAGGCCTGTGTAAGCAATTTCAGAAACAGTGGGAGAGAGGAAATCCTGTGAGTGTGTGGAAATGTACTTAGCTCAATAAATTTAAGCAATATTCTTGGCATAGCTGAACAGAGGGAGTAGTTAGAGACAAATCTAAAACATTGTGAATTGTTAGACTTTCGTACACTGAGATCTTTGGAGGAAATTTGTGTATGTGTGAGTGAAGTTAATTTAGAATATTGATGTGGATATAAACCTTTGGCTTGAAAAGTTAGTTCATTTTTTATCCTTTGCTTTCCAAGGTGTTTTGAAAGTCAAGATTTATGAGAACATTTATGATCCTGTATCAGGGGTGGACAAGACTGAACGACAGGCTTAATTTGGGTTTTACCTTTTGGCACATTTTTGAGAGTTTTAATTTCCTATGGAATTGTAGGGAAGAGGTATCAGGCAACACAGAACCTTTGTGTAGGACTGATATATAAGGCTGTTAACCAGAGTGAGTTAAAATGACTTTGCTGTCCGTTGGGGACTTTATACAGTCACAAGGTATGTTTTTGAGATTATTAAAATTTGTATCTGTGAACAGATTTAATTGGGATCTGTTTGATTTGCTTCTGAACAGTTGAGCCTCATATGGGGGTTGGAAGGCAGCAGAGAGGACCCTTTCAAGGTGTTCGCGTGAAGAACTCAGTGAAGGAACTGCTGCTGCACATCCGAAGTAATAAACAGAAGACGTCTGGCCAACCTGTGGATGATCTGAAGGTAGCACCTGCTGTTTTGTTTGGGTCAGGGAATGGGGAAGTTAGTCTTTCAGGATTGTTATTCTCTGCTGGGCTAGATGTGGTAATCTGTGGACCACAGAGTCCATAGGGCAGAGATCATATTTCTCTTGCTGTCTGTTCTGTCACCCATGCTTAGGTACTTGGTGGGTCCACACAAGAGAAATCTAATATATAGATAAATGAAGGCCTCTTGGGATAAGGACATAAACAGGGTTCAGTTGAATTGGAACACTTTGACTAGGGTGAGAAAACTCAAATGGTTGTATTAATTTGAATTGACTTGAGAGAAAATGGTGATAGTTGCAAGATGGAATAAAAATTAAGATGAAAAATAAATGTTAGAGTAATCATATCTGAGGCTTATGAGATGCTCTAGTGTGGTAGGCATGAGTCTAGTATTGATATATATTAGGTAGGAAACCATTGGATTTTTTTTTTCCACTAAATTGGATTTTTTTTTTTCCTTATAGGCACCAGGTGTGAACAGAGAGCAATTTGTAGGTAAGAGTTGTTTCTATGCATAATATGAGGGCTTTAGAGTGGAGTGATTTAGTATGAATCTGGATAAAATTTGTAAAAATAAAATGAACACAGATTCCATATTACCTTTTTGAGTGCAGAATTGAAGAACGAGGTATCATATAGTGGAAAAAGGAAAGGACTCGATTCATTGTCTGATGGACCAGCTTGTAAAAGGACAGCTCTGTTACATACCCAATTTCTGGTAAATATTTCACTGTTTTCCGTTAACTACCATTTGGAAATTACTCCAGGAGCATTTCAGAAGGGAGTATGAAATTTACTCTTCCTTTTTAGACACCACCTCAAACACCAACACCTGGGGAGAGCATGGAAGATGTTCATCACGGTGAATCCAAGCAGGACAGCAGTGCAGATCTGCTTCAGAACATCATCAACATTAAGAACGAATGCAGCCCAATTTCCCTCAATACTGTCCAAGTTAACTGGGCAAGCCCTGTGGTAGTCCCTCAGTGCTCCCCCAGAGAGAACTCTCAAGACTTCCATGGAGGGCAGATCTTTGCTGCGCCTCAGAAACAACAGCCGTTCCAACTCAGCAGCTCCCCATACATGATGGACCAGGCTTCCATGTACCAGTATTCTTCACAGAACCAGAACATGCAGCCGCCACAGGAGAACATGCAGGAGAACGTGCAGCAATACACCCACACCCCAATTCTGGAATACAGTCCTTACTCTAGAACTTCTCAGTCCCCAAATTATGAACCAAACTTGTTAGATGGTCAGGGGCCACAGTTCTGTGCAAACCAGAGTTTTGCTGCCCTTCTGAGTGGTCAGGGGGAATCTGATAATATCACTGTTCCAATTCGGACGGCCCCCAGTGTTCAACAACAAAGTGATTCCCACCTGCAGAACTTCAGCATGATGCCACATGGGGCCTGTGAGGCTGTGGAGGGACAGGATGTGGGCTCTGTGCCTTTTAGCACTTCACTGCCATTCCAGAACTTCAGTGGAAATCCAATGACCACTACACAGTTAGGGAAGTCACTTTTTCAGTGGCAAGTAGAGCAAGAAGAAAACAAACTGGCAAATATCTCTCAGGACCAGTTACTTTCAAAGGATGCAGATGGTGACACGTAAGTTTCCCTTTATCTTGTGTACCCAGTTTGGTAGGCCATTGTTATTAGATGTCGTGGACATAGAATTTCTCTAGAGTATGCCAAATTAGGCCTTCTTGAGTAGTTGGCTAGCCAACATGACTAGATAGAAACTGCTATACACCGATAGCTGATATTTCAAGAAAGAGTTTTCCTGACTGAACAAATTATCTGTTCTTTCTTAATAAAAAAATCTGTGTCTTATTTGAATAGTTGGTTTTGAAAGATCAGCATAAGCTATGTGTAGAACAAACAACAGATCTTGATTAGTTGATCATGATAAACAGTAAGGTGATTTGTAGATTGAATCCTAATCTAGATTGACAGGTTTGTTGCCTGGAGAAAATTATTTTACCTTTTTATGCCTTCAATTCTTACATATTAAGTGATACTACCTCCCTTCCAGAGTTTTTATGAATATTAGAATCAATAGATTTAAAGTGATCAGCATGGTTATTAGCATTCTTATTTCTGGTAGACTACCTCATTCTGTTGTTACTCAGATGTGCCCTCAACCTAGCTGAAAAGACAAATTATGCTCTATTGTATTCCATTTCTGTATACCAGTGTAACAAGAAAGGGACTAAAGAGAAGTTTTTTTTTTTTTAAGGGAGATTAAAAAAAAAACAAACATTAATTTAATGAAGTTAAAAGTATTTATCTCTGTCCTTGTTTCCTAGGTTCCTCCATATTGCTGTTGCCCAAGGGAGAAGGGCACTGTCTTACGTCCTTGCCAGAAAGATGAATGCGCTTCACATGTTGGATATTAAAGAGCACAATGGACAGGTGAGAATCTTGACAATAAAATAGTCAAGATGTAGCCCTGGTAAAGAGAACAATGACCAGTTTCATTTTTATGGTTAGGTCATTTCAGAGCTCAAGAACAAGAGAGTTTAGTTAATATTAACTTGGAGATGTTGACTCTGTCACCATTAACCTTGAAGTCATTAATGTTAAATGTAGTTGTTTGACCAAAGACTAACTGGGTATAATAAAACAACACCCTAAGCTTATTTTAGTTTCCTTGTGTTACAATATATTGTTTATTAATAGGATTTATTTTCTCTATGTGGGTCCCCTCAGTCTTAGTTTTAGGTTCATATTCCTTGTTATGATAGTGTTAATTGCTTTAAAACAATATTTTTTTCTTCTAAATGTCCACAGAGTGCCTTTCAAGTGGCAGTGGCTGCCAATCAGCATCTCATTGTGCAGGATCTGGTGAACCTTGGGGCCCAAGTGAACACCACTGACTGCTGGGGAAGAACCCCTCTACATGTCTGTGCTGAGAAGGGACACTCCCAGGTGCTTCAGGTAAGGCATAGTTAGTCAGGTTTTGGTTAAAGAAAGAAAAGTTGCATGTTAGAAGTTGATTGTAGGTTGCCTGTTGCAGTAATCAGTATGTGGAGTTGACTTAGTATTAGTTGAATACTAATAGATAAACATTTGTCTAGTTTGACTTTTGCTAACAGATGTCTATTTTTAAATTTTGTAGGCAATTCAGAAGGGAGCAGTGAGGAGCGATCAGTTTGTGGATCTGGAGGCTACTAACTATGATGGTAAGATACTGAAACTTTATTAGGAGGAGAACCATTTTGAGAATGGGGCCCATTCATTTTCAGGCTATTAAGTTTCATACCGAGAAGGAAGAGGGTTAATAAAAGCTAAAATACTCTAGATAAAATTGACACTAATATCCAGGGAAGGAATATTCAGATTGTTTGTAGACCATGTTAGAGGCCATCCTCAAGATTTATAATTATAGATCAACCAAAAGACTTAATGGAATACTTGACCACTGCTTTATTACACTTTTTGCTAGGCCTGACTCCTCTACACAGTGCAGTTATGGCCCACAATGCGGTGGTGCATGAGCTCCAGAGAAACCAGCAACCTCATTCACCTGAAGTTCAGGAGCTTTTACTGAAGAATAAGAGTCTGGTTGACACTATTAAGTGTTTGATTCAAATGGGAGCAGCAGTGGAAGCTAAGGTAAGATGGGGTGTTTGGAGATGGGCGGAGGAGAAACATGGTTATAGTCAAACACCTTGTTCCCTAGTACAGATAAAAACTTTTTTCTCTTTTTAAATTAAGAATAGTGATATGTGAATAGTTAAGAAACTTGGCTTGATTTGTTTTTAGTCTGGATTGTTACCTAAAAGTTGTGAAGTACTCTTTGTTTAAAAGGAGAAGAAAATACTGGACATTGATACTGTTTTGGCTTCCATTTTGATACACTGGTAGTAAAGGTAGTGCATTTTGTAACGGTTTCTTCATGATTGATGGATCAGAACTTAATCTTCTGTTTTTTAAACTGGAAATAATTTATTCCCTTTCAATGTTAGACTTTTTAACTAAGTGTATCTTGTGGACAAGGCCCTGAGCTTTAGGGTTTGGGATAAGGGTTGAATATACCTAATTGATAAACTTCTTGGGTCCTTGGGGAATTTGCTCTCTAATAGAAGTCTACAGGGTGACTGTCAAATCTGGAAGCATAATATATAATAGGTGGTTTATTGTATTACATTACAGTGAGGATAAACAGTATCATCTTTCCATATATAATGACTGTCTAGTATGGAGGGGTAGACTCCTATGAGTCAATTAGTAATTGCTCCTAATAGGAATTCCCTATTAGTAGGGAATTTAGGAGGATTCTAAATTGGGAGAATAAGAGATTCTGTTAAGTTTGAGATTAAAGAAGATTTGTGGAAAAGAGAGCATTCAAAATAAGTCTTAAAGGGCAATCAGACAGAGAGAGAGACATAACTACGTAGAGAACGTAGCTACTTCATTGCATCTGGATATTTATTACTTTTTCCTCTTGCCTTTGACAAGGATCGTAAAAGTGGCCGCACAGCCCTGCATCTGGCAGCTGAAGAAGCAAATCTGGAGCTCATTCGCCTCTTTTTGGAGCTGCCCCACTGCCTGTCTTTTGTGAATGCAAAGGTACTTACAGAAAGCTTCAGTAACCACCTAAGAATTAGGATGACCTTCATTAAACCTTCAGGCTTTTGAACTGCTTTTGTAAAAGTCCCTTTCCCTGATGGGTGTCATTCCCTGCTTTTGTCTTCAGGCTTACAATGGAAACACTGCCCTCCATGTTGCTGCCAGCCTGCAGTATCGGGTGACACAGTTGGACGCAGTTCGCCTATTGATGAGGAAGGGGGCAGACCCAAGTACACGGAACTTGGAGAATGAACAACCAGTGCATTTGGTTCCTGACGGTCCTGTGGGAGAACAGGTGAGGGCCACAGGAAGGAGAGGTCTGAAGTGAGGGAGACGAGCAGCGCAGGGCAGAGCCCACCTGCGCTCTTCACTGTCTGGGTATCACAGGGGTCCTTGTAGTGCTTTTGGAGTGAATGGCTTTGTTTCCAAAGGAAGATTGAAAAATTTGAGGATTTATCCATGCACTGAAAGTACTTAGAGGTCAAGCGGTCTTATCTCTTTTTCCATGATTTAAACTTGGGTTTAGAGTAAATCAGAATGGTTTGAAGTTTGCAACTGGTCAGAGGAGGTACTAAGGCCCCTACAGACAGCAAGGAGAGAAAGCATCTGAGTTCTGCGAGTAAGTGCTGAGCCTTCAAATACTGTGGGTGTTGAATGAGTTTTTGGAATAGTCTCAGGCACAAAGCAAGTTCAGTAAACATCAGTGATACTAACAAATGAGAAGGCTATTAATGTAATTTAGAACCCAGAAGTATTGTATGCTTTACACAGAACTATGCCTTACTCATCAAATGTAATCATATATTTGGAGGTTGAATAGTTTTACATGACTGAACTTAAACAAGAACTGAGTCTTTTAAAAACTTAAAATATTTCTGATGGAAACCTTTTTGTGGCAAAAATGGGGTGATTGTAACTGTGAGGAGGTCATTTATACTTTATTAACCAGAAAATAAAGTATGTGAAGTATAAGAACTCATTTTGAACATAGTATTGTAATAATATAATATATATTATAACACTTTAATATATATAATGCAATATTTTAGAGCTTTTTATAATTTAAAATAAATCTTTTGGTTCACTTGCATTATACCATTTAATGATTACAACATCTTGGCAACTGAAGAAATTGAATATCAAGAAAGGTCTAAAGACAGGAACCATCATTGTATCATAAATGGCAGTTTGCTTTTACTTCCCTGTTTGTGGTGTGCAGACTTACTGTGATGTTGTCTGGGATTAGTGAGTGAGGATTGCTATTTGATTCAATCTGTGTTCTCAAATTACACTCGTTTTTGCTTTCATATTTTGTGTGTGTGTGTGTGTGTGTGTGTATATGTAGGGTTTTTTGTTTTTTTTTTTAAAGATTTATTTATTTGTGCATACAGAACTGGGGTACAGGCCAGAGGCTCAGGGGTGGTGAGAGGCTTCACCAGAGACAGAGTGGGGAGCAAAACAGGCAGATCTACTCTGCTAAGGGGAGCAGCGGGCGGGCCAGGAGAGGTCTGCCACACCATGTGGTCACCTCCGTGGCAGGCGGGAATCGAACTCATGCGGAAGCTGCTTTAGATTCTCAGTGCTGCATTTTAACCTGCTGTGCCACCAGGGAGGGCCCTGTGTAGGGTTTTGACTCTACAATGGTTGATGAATACAGCACCTATCAATTGCATCTTCTACCCCAATAGTCTTCTAAAATTCACTGCTTTTAATTTGCTAATATTTGTCAGACTGGGGTATAAAATCATTCATTAGATTCTGAATGAGCCTGGGTGCTTTCCAGTGATCCATAAAGCTATGTGTAGATGGCTTAATTCTTAGATATCATGGCAATTATTTTGATTCAAAGGGTATTTACTAGTGTGGGTTCTGTATTTTGGCTTGTTAGTTGAGGCTGACTTCAAGACAGGTGAACTATTAAAAATAGACCATAATGTCTGCCTTATTAAGTGTTCTCACAAATAGCAAGAATAAAGATTAGGAAAAGCCTTTGGAAATTTTCAGTTTCCGATATTTTTTAATATCGGGTATTACTTGTACCCAAAGGCTTAAGAATGAATCTCAGTATTTTTTAAAGCTGCCTTAAAATTTTGACATACCGTTAAATGTTTCTTCATATATTTATAAGTTGACAGGAGTTATGTTTTGTATATAGAATAGAATGAGACTCTGAGGGGAATATGGTACTTTGGCCATAAAAAAGGAAACCTCACAAACCAATTTATTTCCTTTCCAGATCCGGCGTATCCTGAAGGGAAAGTCCATTCAGCAGAGGGCTCCACCCTATTAGCTCCCCTCACTCACTTGGAGCCCGGTCGGCAACACTCACTGTCAGTTAGGCAGTCCTGATGTATCTGTATATAGACCATTTGCCCTGTATTGGCAAATGTAAGTTGTTTCTATGAAACAAACATATTTAGTTCACTATTATATAGTGGGTTATATTAAAATAAAGTATGAAAAATATCTAATTCCTCTTGGCAGATATTAGTATTTCATGCCCAGGTATCTGGGATCTAGACATTGGGATTTAAACTGAATGGTAACATTGACTTCTGTTAACAGCAGCATTTGGTAAGAAAAGGCTTTGATTTGTGGCATAAGGCATTGCTCATGAAGCTCTTGCCAGTTTAAAAGCAGGTAAATTATAAACTTTTTTAAAAAGGAAAAGTGAAAGCATTTGAAAGCAAAAACATAAATGTGGGTGTAGTATTGGAGCTTCATTTGACCTGATGTAGCAGTTATTAGGTGTTAGACAGTCTGTAGTCAGGCATTGGACTAGATGAAAAATGCTATGATTATGAATTTGACTTTTGTAAACTATATAATTGTTATTTTATCTTTTAAAATATTTGTACATATTTGATTTGTACATGCCATATTTAAAATGTGTAAGTCAATAAAATAGAAAAGAACAGTAAATTGTCTCTATCTTAAAAAATTATGTATATTTAAAAGAACTGTTATAGTGTAACCACCCAAGTAATGTCTGTAAGATGAAGCATTTGGAGAGCTGTTCCCTTAATGACTGACAGAGCTCTGAACTGTAAATATGCTTTTTCTCATGCATTGAAATGATATATTTGCAGGGAATACATTTAAAAAGAAAACTTTTAGACTGCTTTCTAGAATTTATAATTTACTTGTTTCGTTGGAACTTTTGTTTTATTTTTATAGGAGCAACAGAATGTTGAAGTATGTCTTACTGGTTTTCTGTTGTCAAATAGTGATAATGAAGCATGTTTTATATTACCATTCAGGAAAAAATGGTGTTTTTTTTTTAAGTTACCTTAAAATTAATTACTTTGCTTACCTCTGGCATATCCTAAAAAACATACTTGCCTTTGATTGCACACTAATACTTTTTGTAATAAATTTGATTCATTAAATTTTTTTTTTTGAGATGTCTCACAAGCAACTGACTCACTTTGTAATGAAGTACTTAAATCCTTTTTAAAAAGATACCCTGTGGAATGATCACATTGTATGACCCAGTATGTCTTGTGGACAAAAGTTAGTTATAGTTATTTGGTACCTGTAAATATGACTGATTGTAGACCATTCTGTTTATACAGAATTTCATGCATGGTTTTAAATAAAAATTAATTCATTAACATTGTTTTAAGGATGGTGCATTTCTTTCTCTGTATTTCCCTAGGATGAAAAAGTACCATTAATTATCAAACTAAATACTTTTAAATTAGCTAATAAATTTTAACTTACATTATTTGAGAACAGGATTCCTGTACCTACAAAAAGGATCAACACCAGAAAATGCTTTGCCAAATTCATTAGAAGAGGTTTATTAGGTTCTGAAAATATGGAAGTTTAATGGATGCTGTTGATTACTTAGAAGCATTTAAGCTAAAAATGCTAACTCTTTATGACTTTTTTTTTCATATTTTAACTTGTGGGAGCAGTAAACGTAGGAAAAACAGTTGGGTATTTTAGAGTTATTCTGAGTGATACAAACATAGTAACAGCAGTAAATGAGTCCTACATTTTTCCAGTAAGCCATTTAACATGTGTGAGAATAAACATCTCAACATCTCATCAGCGTCAATTACCCAACATATATTATGGTTTCTAATTTATAATCTCTTGAGAATTTGGTGAAAACCAAATTTTTTCCCTGGAAAAATGTACCTATGCATTTTACGTTCAAACTTTTTTAAAAATGGAGCAAACATTTTATTTAACAAATTAAGCAATTTGTAGTCAGCATTTGATTTTGGTTTCACTTCTACAACCCAGTTCACAAGGTCTCTATGGCCCTTTCAGATGCACAGTTTTTCCCAAGTGAGTTTTTGAGTTTCTGCTTCAGTTCTTTCATAATCCATTCAGCCAGTGCCTAGCAAGCATGTATTTTCTCTTTGTTTTTTCAGTTGTGTAAAACTATGCTAATATGTGGCTTTCAAAGACATAAAGACTAATTTTTACCCTTAAGATGCTTATGTGGGAAAACCTTTTAAACACCATAAGAAGGGGTAAGAAATACAAATTCAGAAGAGGAAGAATTTACATCTGAATGGGGAAAACTAGGGGCTATCCAGGTAGAACTGTATTTTCAGAAGGACTGATTTGGACATTCATAGGAGAGGAATGAGAGGTAAGCAAGACAAACAGAAAGTGGCATGAAGCAAGGCAGTAGAATTTTGGCGGAATCATGGTTAATTCAGCATAGTTAGCATCCAATTAAGTCTTGTATGCCCTACCTCTGGTAATATATTCATGAGTAGTATGTTGAGAAACATCCTCAGGCTGTTTAGGAGCATGGCAGGAGAGACTGTGGTGACTGACTTAGTGGTATCTGCCTCAGTAGGGAATATGTCTTAAGGAATGTATCCAAGAAAAGCAGACTATATGCTCACTGCTGCAATCTGCCTAGCACAGTGCCTGGTATATAGTAGGAACTCATGGTGAGAAAATGAGTATGTGAATGTATACCAACCTTGGAATCATTAGTTATTGGAGAAAGTGGTGTTTTGATCCTGAGTTGTATCATTGAGTACTAATGAATTAATGACTGCTATAGGTAAGAAATTAGTCCTATAATTTAACTGATATTGATGATATCTTAATCAGCATAGTTAATTCTCTTGAAAAGT
Source organism: Condylura cristata (assembly GCF_000260355.1). Taxonomy (NCBI): domain Eukaryota; kingdom Metazoa; phylum Chordata; class Mammalia; order Eulipotyphla; family Talpidae; genus Condylura; species Condylura cristata. Next base: position 46,823,186 of record NW_004567104.1, on the reverse strand, counting down.
CAGGCAGTCCATCTTTGCAAAGGACTAACTAATGCTATAGTTTGGCATTTCACTAAGGAATTCCCTCAAGTGTCACAGACCACAGTTTTCTAGCTTTGTTAATCAAACCTGTAACATTTACTATCTTTTCTATAAATACACACAGACACACACACTGGGGAGATAGAATTCCTTCAAATTCCTCTAACCTTTAATGTCATCTTTAGCTCAGTATTATTACTGACTTTCCATTTTCTGATAACATCAGTTCTGCACTGAATGTGATGTCAGTGCAAAATCAACATCAGTCATTGGCTGAGTTCTCTGTGGTGCTTCTGAGATCAGGTCTGGGTATAAAGTTGTATGTTTGTTATAATCAGACTATCTGGTTTTGGTTTTCCTGGCAGTGCCCTGGATTTGACCTTGAGAGGAGGAAGTGTCTTATTCATTATTAGGTACTCTGCACCTAGAATGTGGTAGATATTCAATAAATAGTTCTTAAATGAAATTTAATTTATGGCTGCTTTTTAAATTTTCTGAGCACATTCTACACTCAGTGAATAAACCTTTTGTCATTTGCATTAATTATATAATTTATCCAGAAATACTTCAGCTATTTACACCTAGTCTGGTTTCACTTTATTTTCTAATCATGAGAATATTAACTTCACTCCACCTTTGGAATATATGTAGAAACATTCCATGATGGCAGAAACATTCCATGACGGCAGAATTCTAGGAGGAGGGAGTATAAATTGCCCTCACTAGCTTTCTTGTGTGTCTGTCATTTAGTTCTATTCTCCCTGCTCTTTCCATCTCCTGTTTATCAGCCCAAGAGGTTCATGGGATGGTCATAGCTGACAGCTAATCCAGCTGCTGAATACCTTAGCTTTCAGAGTTTGATGGACATTAATATCTTTGAACCTTGTTAAACAAGCAAAAATGTCTTGGCCCCACCCCAGATATCCTGAATCAGAATCCCAAGGTTTTCAGTGCTTCTGGTATATGTGAAAATGATTCTAATGTAGCTTAAGTCAATTCATTAGGAAATGCAGTCTTGGGAAAGTGACTGGCTGGGCAGTAGGCAGATGGTGGTTAATAGAATGGGTTTCTGGAATGCCACAGAGGATGAAGTATCCAACTGATGAATGACAATCACATGCAAAGATGTTAGATCCTGTGTTACAAAAAACAGCTTGGAAGGGGAGATCTTTTTTCTAAGATCATTCTGGTTTTTAATCCTTAGCTTCATGCATTCCTTGGCTCATCTCATGGCTTATACCTTCAAACTCTGCTTCCACTTCTTGTACCAATGTTGGGGTCTCTCCTCTCTATGTCTCTTATAAGGACTTTTATTATTGGATTTATGACCCAACTAGATGTTCACAATTACCTCATCTCTAAATTCTCAATTACGGAAACAGCAAGCACACATGAAACTGGGGCCAGTGATACATAGGATTCCTGTGTACTACTCCATGGAGAGAATACTAACATGAAAGTTCATCACTTCAATAGTTGGCATTCTTGTTTCATCACCTTTATTTTCTCTGGAATATGTTAAAGCCCACCCTAGTCGTTGTAGAAAATCAGCATGCATATGTAGAAAGCAAGTTGTGTTCCTCACAGCTTTCTAATTATTCCTCCAATCTCATTTTCCTCAATAATCCAAAACTTCCTCACCATTTGACACAGTCTTACAGAACCTAAAAAAGTTTTCAAAGGCTTAACATTGTTTATTGAATCAAGTGCAAACTTGTTTTTGTTTACGAATACATTTTAACTTCACCTTCCCTATCTGTCTAATCTTATCTTCCACTCTTCCCCAACAGGTATCAAATGATACTTTGTTTATTACTGTTTCTACTAATGGTCATGTTGTCCAACTTGTGCGCATTTGAGAAGACTGAGAAAACGCTGCTTTTTTTTCTCCCAGATCATACTTGTCACTACCTTTACATAACTACTGGGATTTGAACACAGTTCCTCTAACTTTAAATATGGTTATTTTCAGTTGTAACTCTGTCTTAGTTATTGCAATCTGGAAAGTGGACTCAACCAGCATTTACTGTTATTTCAGTAACTATTTTTTCTTTATTGAGGTAGCATTGGTTTACAGCACTGCATATGATTTAGGAGAATCACAAGCATCACATATTAGATATATGTGACCAAAATCATGCCACCATCGAAACATCCACAGTCCTTTACCCTCTGTCACTGGGCCCTATCTTCCTTTGTTCCTACCTTTCCCCTCCCTTCCCCTCTAGTAGCCTGAATTCTGCAATCATATTTCTAGGGCCTGTTTTGGTTGCTTTTGTTGGTCTTTTTGTCTTCCTCCTTTTGATTTATTTCATTTAGTATAATCCTTTTAAGTTTCACCCATGTTGTTTCAAATGCCAGAAATTATCTTTATTTTGATAGCTGAATAGTATTCCATTGCTTATATATAAACACCACACCTTCTTAATCTACTACTCTGTTGATGAGCATTTAGGTTGTTTTCATAACTTGCCTATTGTACATAGTGCTGTAATGAACACAGAATACATATATCCCTTTGATTAGTGATTTTATATTCTCTGGATAGGTAAGTAGGAGTGGAATTTCTGGATCATCTGGTAGATATATTTTCAGTATTTTGATGAGCCCCCTTCAAAGATTCATCAATAGGGCCTGGAGAGTCTATATTCTCAGCAACAGTGTATGACATTTCCTTTGTCTCCATAACTTCACCAACATTGCTATTCCTGTTTTTCTTTGTTGGCTTTAATATGGGCCATTTTCATTGGAATATGGCTGTATGACATGTGGTTTTGATTTTATTTTCAGGATGATCAATGACATTGAGCATTTGTTCATGTGCCTGTTGAACATTTGTATGTCTTCTTTGGAGAAATGTCTATTTAACTCTTCCCATTTTTTTTTATTGGGTTCTTATTCATTGTTGTTGAGCTTTATGAATTCTTTGTAGATCTTGAATATTAGAAAGCATTTTTTTAAAGGCAAAATATATATGTGGTTTGAAGAAAAAAAGAGGGTAGCACTTGCTTTTAAAGACAAAAGTATCTGGTAGATAGTATATCTAGGGATACAGATAAGGTTAGTGATGATGAGCAGAAACTAGCATCAGTGTAGTCAATAGAATTCTAAGATCTCTAGCGATGGTGTACTCCTGTGATTACGTTATGAGGCAAAAGTAATTTTTCAGATGTAATTTAAGGCTTCTAATCAATTGAGATTAAGCTAGGAAGGCTTTTAGGTATACCTGAAATAATCATGTGGACTATTTAAAAGTACAGAGTTCTGGGAGAGGGGCAAATGAAATAAGCAGAGAGTTTTCTGTCTATAGAAGCGGAAGTCAGAGAGAATCTAAGCCTGAGAGGAATTTAACTTATAATTATTGACATTGAAAATGGGAGGATGGGGTAACGAGCCAAGGAATGGATGTAGTTCCTAGATAGCCAGGAAGAAAATAGAATCCTAAGACCCACATGACCAAAGAGCTGAATTTTGTAAACAAGCTAAATAAGCTTGGAAGTAGATTCTTCCCCAAAGCTACCTGCTAAGAGCCGGACCTGGCTTTTAACACCCCATGCAGAGAACATAGCCATAGCTTCCCAGACTTGTGAGCTGGTAAACTGTGAGATAAGAAATGGGTGGTGATTTTAGCCACTAAGTTTGTGGTAATTTTTTGTGTAGTGATAGAAAACTAATACAACAGAGAGTACAGGGTTTGAGCTCAGTGATATTTTATGCATTTTTTGCTATTTTTTCAGTTTTATTGAGATATGCTTGCTATACGGCACTGTATAAGGGAACCATGCTGCATAATGCCCCAAAATACACATACTTCACAATATTCAGCTAATATCTGTGATTCATGTAGGTAGAAAAAAAATTGTTTTCATTGTGATAAGAGCTTTTAAGACCGACTCTTAGCAACTTTTAAATATAGCAGTGTTAACTATAGTCATCATATTGTACTTTACCTCCCAAGTATATATCTTCTAGCTGGAAGTTTGTACTGTTTGACCTTCCTTCAATTACCTTTCCACCTCCAGCCTCTAGTAAGTACAAATATGTTCTTTTCTTCTATGATTTTTAATTTCTTAAGACCACATATAGTTATAAAATGCTTCATAATTCATGTGATATCTTTATACTGGAGCATATTTAATTCTGTCACTCCAGTTTTAGTATGCGTGCTGCTGAAACCAGCATCCTGCTTTTCTTATTGAGGCTCTAAATCGGTACTTAAACATTTTCAATAAATAGAGGGACTTGGCTCAGCATTTGTGGTCATTACCAATCCTTGTCCATCAGTTTTCCACTGCAGATTGGAAAGTCTATGTTCTTTATTGTCTTTTTCAAAAATACTGATAAGAGGGTTCTTGAGCAGGGGAAGGAGATTAGGACAGTTTGTGTGACAAGCAGTAGCACTAACCAGGCTCTACTCTAATCCTGTTCTAAGCATTTGCCTCTGCTATGAGAGACTGGGGCAGATGTTGCAGCAAAGCTATTTGTGTTAGTTAAGCTACCCGATGGTAAAACTTGTTTATAAAAGAAATGCAGACACTTACTTCAGGAACTGATACACAAATAGTTACTGAAAATGCTTAGGAAGATGAGAAGTGAAGTCACAGTTTCTTCTATAGTCTAGAATTGAGCTCATGGGCTGAGACTCAGCTTAACGGGCATTTGTTTCTTCAGTCACACATATTTACCACAAATGCATGGTTAGCTATTCATTTAGGTGCCTCTCTGTGTGTGATTATACAGAACCTGTGCCTTATTAAATTTATTGCTAAATGACTCATTACAAGGATGATGAAGAAGGTAAGTCCTCTAATTTGAAGGTCATTAGACAATTGTTCTTTTAAAAATCAACCTCTCTGAGGTATTATTTACATATAATAAAATTCATACACTTTAATTATATAGTTCAATAAACTTATAGACCCATGTAACTATCCCCACAATCAAGATATAGAACATTTTCATCATCCCAGAAAGTTCCTTCCTACAGTCCCTCTTTGAAGTCAATCTTTGTTTAAATAAAGTTGCCGTGAACAGTACTCCATTTTGATAATTATGTAGGCTTGTAGTAGCTGGTTCAGATGATAAATGTATGTTTAAAAGAAATTGTCAAGCTATTTTCTAAAGTAGTTATACCATTTCTTTTTTTTTTTTT
>NW_004567104.1:46796259-46816058 GCF_000260355.1 Condylura cristata | reverse complement strand
GGAATCGAACTCATGCGGAAGTGGCTTCAGATTCTCAGTGCTGTGCTTTAACCCACTGCGCCACCAGGGAGGGCCAGTTTTGTCTCATTTTTCACCTTCTTTTTCTAATTCTCTAATTATACAGATCTAGATTATCTGTTGTCTTGCAGGTCAATAGGACTATGGTGATGGTGCACGAGTGATGGGAACTCCTTGGGGATTATACCTGAGATGATAAAGCATATATTGTATGAAAATGAATAATTTTTAACTGTGTAGAAAATTAAAAAAATATCTTTTTCTAAGTCCATATTTTCTTAACTCTGTGTATATACACACATACACTCATAATTTAATTCTTTGGACCATAGTTACAGTAGCTGTTTTAAAGTCCTTGTCACCTAAATCCACCATCTCAGTAATGTTGGGCCTGGTACACATTCTATTTGACTATGAATCACATTTGCCTATTTTCCAAGTCTCGTAACTTTTTTTTTTTAATTGTAATGCATTGTTGATGCATTATACAGGCTTTGAACTCTTGTTATCTTCCTTTGAAAGTGTTACCTTCTCTTTTATTAGGCGGCTCATTTATTGGTTAACTACCTGCTCTTCTGTAGACTGGGTTTATTCTTTGCTGGAGTATGCTTTTGGAAATTTCAGTTGGTTTCCAAGTGCTTCTATCTTGGCAGCTTGGAAGATTTTTTTTTTTAAGATTTATTTATTTATTCATATAGAACTGGGGTACAGGTCAGAGGCACAGAAGTGATGAGAGGATTCACCAGAGGCAGAGTGGGGAGCTGAACAGGCAGATTGACCAAGTACACTGCTGAGGGAGCAGCAGAAGAGACAGGAGAGGTCTGCTGTGCCAAACAGATCAATTTGGGGGCTGGCAGTGAAACTCACACTGAGGTAGCTATGCTTTAAACCCACTGTGCCACCAGGAAGGGCCTATCTTGGCAGATCTTAACCTGTAAATTTTGTCTTCTGTGCAGATATTATTTTAAAGGCTTGATTTTAGACTTTTTTTTTAGGGTGGGTATAGTGTGAACATTACCCTTGGGCACGGTTCTAATCTTTCTGATATCTTGGTTATCAGTGTGGTGCATTAATAAAATGATTACAAGGTTTTGCCACTCTGACTTGGCCAGAACTTCAATGTCCATTCAGATGTTTGATATCTAGTATCTCTAATCTGCTCTTGTCTCTATAGCAACTGCTCTTTATAGTTACTACAGGCTTCAGGTAGTATTACCAGGAACTTGTGTGTTGTCGCTTTGAGTCAACGACTCATAGGGAAACTTCTGCACAACTTCTAAGCCTCTTCGTTTTCTTTATCCTCAACATACCTTCTTAACTTTCAGGTGCTTTGCCCTATAGATTCTGTTTCAGCCTTGCCGCGTGCTGATTTCTGCTTCTTCAGTTCAGTTCCGCAGGCCCACTGTGCTCTCTTAGGGATTCTAGCTTGCTGAGTCATAATAATTCCAGGTAGTGATCCAGAGAAATCATAGAGCTGAACTTAAGAATCTCCTTTTTTATTTTTATTTTTTTGCAATCATTGATTGCAATTTTGTGGTTTTTGTTATCTACTGCTTAAAAACAATTATCTCATGTATTATCTCCTATTTTATTTATTGTGGCAGAAGGATTAGTGCAATATCAGTTGCACCATGTCTGAAAGTAGAAGTTTGCAAGGTGTTCTTTTAAGGATTAAATAAAGCAAATAGAAATGCATTTAGTCAGGAGGGGCCCCAAAGCTTTTTGGGCTGAAAAGCATTTTTTTAAAGATTTATTTATTTGTGCATGCAGAACTGGGGTACAGGCCAGAGGTGCAGCGGCGGTGAGAGGACTCACCAGAGACAGAGTGGGGAGCAGAACAGGCCTACTGATAAAGTACACTCTTGAGGGAAGCAGGGGCGGGTCTGCTGCAGGAGAGATCTGCTGTGCCATGTGGGTCACCTCTGGAGCGGGGATCAAACTCATGCTGAAGTGGCTTTCGCTTCTTAGTGCTGTGCTTTACCCCCCTGTACCACCAGGGAGGGCCTGAAAAGCATTTTTATTAGTTATGAATATCATCCTATACCTCAGGATACCATTCACAGAAATCAGTCTGAAGGAATAAAGTATAGTTTCTCTCTGTTTTTTCTAAAAATTGAATCTAATAGCCATTTTATAAGAAACAAAAACTGGGTCTTTAAAAATAATAATAGAAGAGTGCTACTGCTACTTTACAATTGTTGATTAGGTAATATTTTCGTGCTGTTCTTAAAAGACTTTATTTTTACTAATTTACTCTTTATAGTAACTATATTCAAGCAGTACTCACTAATTAGCACTTTAATATTAATTACTGATTAATAATCTTATATTTAGATGAAAAATTGAAGTATAGTAGGTTAAATTGTTTTTTGAGGTGACATGTGGTAATATGGGAACCTAAGAAAGTTTTTACAAGTTTGCATTGTGGAAATGTTACATAGCATGACCTAGAGTCTTACAGGGAAATAAAATATATCAATGTGTACCTGAGTGGGTTAGTCCAGGAGGCTGTACTGGAGCACAGCTAGCTACATGTGTGAGGATGTGAGGGGATGTGATTCCTACCTCAGCATCTTCCCAGCTGCTCTCCTTTCTCTTAACTGCCCCTCTTCACCTCCAATCAACTTCAACTTCTCTTTCAGGGCTTAGTTGCAATATTGCTATTTCAGGAAAACCTGCTACAGGCTTTCAGAATGTGTTACTATTATTTCAAATACTAATTGTAATTGAATTTACATGAGTATTTATTTGGTGGATTTTTCCCACCAGGCAGTGGATCCCATAGGGCCTGTTTCTCTCCATGTATACAGCAGTGTTTTCAGTCATGGAGTGAAACTAGGGCTTATTTGCTGAGTGAATGAACATCCAAGAGTAAATAGATTCCCCTTCACAGAAGTCTATAAATGATTTTGTCATTGAAGGTTGCTGGTTTTTTGCCTTTCTTCTTCTTCTTCTTCTTCTTTTTAATATTCAAAAGGTCAGGTTTATTATAAGAAGGGAGAGGAGAGAAAAGGGCACTTGCACAGACACAAGCTGCTCCGAGAGAGACAAGGCTGCTAGGACAGAGGCCTGCCTGTCTCACACACAGGCAGCCTTGTGGGGAAGGAGATCTGCCTTTGCTGTTTTGCAAAGGGGGAAGATTGGAGAAGAGACACATCTGCATAGTCACAGGGGGATAGAGAGTGGCTGTTGCCTTTCCTATTTAAAAAACAAAAACAAAAATACAAAAAAAAAACCACAATAAAGAGCATTGCTTTGGTATACAGCTCTTGGCGTTTATACGTCAGAGCCACCCTCAGTGGGTCAGGAACCTTGAATTCAATGGTGTGCCAGTCCCCAAAGTATTCAACGTTTCCCAATGTGTCGCACACTTTGTGCCTATACCTCTGTCCATGCTGCTCTGAGAGTCTTCCCTGGCTTTATCTGTTCAGTGAATACTGACTCATTATTAGACAACCCAGCCTGCCTTCTTCCCCAGGGCCATTTGAGTAGTTCCTGTTTGGTCTCAAAGTTACCTATCTATCTACCTGCCATAATATCTGTAATTCCTTATTGTAAACCTGGTCACACATTTGTCTCACACTTACTAGAGGCTGAGCCTACTTCTTATTCATCTTTGACTCGTCAACGTCTGCCATACACTAAGTGCTCAGTAAATAGTTTTTGAATGCATAAATGGATAACATTTTCAATGTATTACTATCTGTGCTTTACCAATTTTAACAAATCTTTTTAAGGTTTATCAATATTTTGATGTCCTGGAAATCAGGTATGCTCCCATTTCATGAGAAGTTAATAATCCTATTTTGTGTTCTTTTGAAGTTCTCATGAGGCCTTTATCAGCCACTTACCCATCTATCTGTGTGAGGGCCAGTTGGCATTGTTTCAGCTGGACTTACTGGGGCTTGTCTGCTTGCGTAGAGAAACTCAGCTTGCAACTGTGGAAGTAAAAAGGGAAAAACAGAGGATGTTGAAAGTGAACATGAATTTCCCAATTAGTGGCTAACTTTGGCTTTGAACTTCCTCTCTATTGAGGCCCAGAGAAGTCAAAGCTTTCTCTGGCTACCTTAGGCTCCAGGACATAATGTCATTGAACCTTTATCAGTGTTCAGTGTCATACTAATTTTATAGCCTTTCAACATGGTGACCTTAATCCCAAGGGGTTTGGGTTCAACATACTTGCCTCAAAAAAGATGATTCCAGAATGCTAAATCTAATACCTCTAAGTTTCCTTCACCCCTTTTTTAATATTTATTTATACGGAACGGGGGTACAGGCCAGAGGTGTAGGGGGTTAGAGGGCGAAAGGATTCACCAGAGACAAAGTGGGGAACAGGACAGGCAGAATGACTGAAGTACACTGCTGAGGGGGGCAGTGAGCAAGACAGGAGAGATCTGCTGTGCCATGTGGGTCACCTCCTTGGCTGGGGATTGAACTTGCATTACAGTGGCTATGCTTTAAATCCCTGCGCCAGGGAGGGTCCTCACATATAGGTTCTTCACTGTGCACCAATTGCAAGACCACTCAGGGAAAAAAACTACAGGGATTATTTATTTATTTGAATTTTTTTTTTACATCATTCTTCATTTTGTACATTTTTTGATCTCAGTTGTAACCACTGTGGGTTTCCCACTACCAATTCACCATGTGCCATCACCATAGTCCCATGTCCTCTTCCCCACCCGTTTTTATCCCATTCTCTTTCCGCCCCATACCATATCTCTGGTTTATAGTTGTTTGCTGTTCTCATTTTTACTCTCTTTCCCCCCCCCCCCCCATCCCTTACGCTCCTGCTATTAGTGAAACCATGGTTATTTTTCTGTCTCTTTCTGGCTTATTTCACTAAGCATGATCCTAAAGAAATTTATTTAATAAACAAGGGAAAACAGGGAGTCGCTGATTCCACAAGTGGCCTTTTATCTGGCCGGAAGCAGTGTCCAATTGGAAGCAAAAGGTAGCTAAGGACTAAGATGGCGACTTCTCGCTGAGGAGAACCTGGAGCACGCGAAGCCAAACAAGAGGCCGCGACCCCATTCACAAGGTGAATAGTAGAAGATACCAAAGGAGATGCTCACCAGAGCTGCCCAGATGCCCCAGCACAGCGCCAGACAAGCGGCATTGAACTAGTACCTGCAGCGGCCAAATGACGCGACAAACAGCCTCACTGGCAGCTTCCTAAAGGGCTCACTAGGGGTCTTGGCTTTCTGCTCCAGGCTGTAACTGTAGCAAAGCTGGAAACAGTTTCAGTCCTTGGGCTGCCTGCAAAGCCTCTGAACTGTTTTTCTTCAGAGCCCCACAAGAACCTTCTGAAAGGTAGGGATGGTGGGCGCAGACATGGCTGAAGTCAGGCTGCTGAATCCCCCCCAAAAAGCTGAATCCCGGGGGCTGCTTCTGAAGTTCCTTATATTTCCTGTCAGAGTGTCCACCCACACCGATACTTTGTCAGTATTTCACCGGCGACTACTCATCCTCCCCGGCGCCCCTTCCAGGGACGCTACCTGTGGCAGCCTTTGACGTCAGCCCCTGTTACATAAGTAAGTACGTTTAACTTGTTTTGTTTCTTTCACATTTCTGTGTGGTAAGGTAGTTATAGTTTTTCCAGAGCTCTTTCCCGAAGTCTTACTTTCATCTTCTCCCTTCTATCCCCAACTCTTTTCACAATTTGGTCAGTGCCTCCCTTGCTCTCTGCAATCTCCTGCCCTGTGTAGATTTAATTAGAAAAGGTGTCCTTAATTGGTATCTTCTCACCATAATAACAATAACGCTTAAACCTCTTTACCTACCGATTTTGTATGCATGGTTTGGTTTACTCCTCCCAATAACCCTGTGTGGGCAGGTTATTTCTATTCAGAGAAGGAAGAAATTGAGGTCGGGAGAAGTGGCAAAGCTAATAATATCAAATCATGACACGGTTCATCTTGTCTTTAATAGTCCTTTGTTTTATCTATTTATCTCCTTTGCAGAGGAAACTCTCATATTGACTGGTGAGTCCAGTAGTTGGTATTTTAAGTCTTGATTCCAGGCATTATTTTAATTAAGACAGTGCTTTATGGCATCTCTGTTGCTGGATGTATATGTTAGAACAGTAAGAAAAGGGAAATTGTCTTAATGAAGAAACTGCTGTGTATGAAAAAAGAAGGAAATGCATAGTTTAATGCAGAAAAGAGGACATTTGCATTACTCAAACAAAACATGATATGAATAATTAGGAGTTTACAATTCACAGTAGTCTACAATCTTGGGAGTAAGATTCCCTGAAGGCTGTTCTAGAATCTGGCTGAGCAATTCATGGGGAAAAAAAAAGTTTGAAAAAACAAAGGCTATTCTGCCAGTTCCCTGTTGTGGTAATGAGACAAATTTCATGTAGTAAAGTACTATTTATAGTGTCAGTTGTACTTTTTTACTGCTGATTTTACTCAATTCTAGAGAAACAACATGTGACACTTAGACTGAAGCTTATGGAGCTGCAGCTTTGGCCACATAAATTATTTAAACTTTTTAATCCTGAAAGACTGGTAAATATTTTTCACTTTTTTGGTCATAGAAAAACCCTGGATATGAATAATCACAATATTAACATATATGTATAAATAGAATATTCTATTTATAACTTTATTTATTTACAAGTATTTATTATAAGTGAAATTCATGGTTCATAGAAATAGAATTGGGTGAAGCAGGTAATGAAGGAAAAGGCAAGTTCTGTGGTGCTTCATGATTATTTTGGAAGTGAAATCATTACTGTGGCTTCGTTTGGTGATGGAATGGCAGATACTTTTATCTGAAATATAAAAGAGGTGCTGGTTGCCACTGGAGAGCTGTGAAAGTTCTCACATTTAACACATTACTTTCCTACTCTTTTATTCTCTTTCCTCTATCATCTGATATATATGTATATATGTAATTTTTCTATACAGATTCATGCACACTTTATATACATATCTATTATTGACTCTAAAGTAATATGAATTTCTTTTGGACAAACACAAAACTGAATTTATGTGTACCAATGCAGGCTGTACCCACCAAAAGGAATGCATATTTCTACTTTATTGCCATTTTCAAGTTTTAGGGATTTAACTTTTTGGGGAAGTTTGTTTTTTTAGTACTTTCAAGAGTATTAACTTTTACTTGTTAGAGTGAAATTGATTTTTTTGAAACAGCAGCCTGAAACTTATTTGAAGTCAAGTGAGGTGGATGTCCAGATTGAGTAACATAAGTTGCATTAAAAACAAGCTGAGAATATCTTACTTAAAAGAGTTTCATTTCTTATTACGCTAATTTCTTTTATAAAAAACTATTGAAGTCAACTTTTAAAAACTGAGCTCTGGTTCAATGGTTTTCTGATTTTAAAATCTTCCCTTTGTAGAGTCAAAATATCAAGGTCCTACCTGATTGAACTTGACTTAACACTACAGACTTCTTACGATACTGCCATAGACTATGGCTATGTGAACTACTTTACCTTCCTTCAATACTTACCACCTTTGCCCATGTCATTCTTTAGTGATGAGCCTTTCCTTCTTATTTTGATTTTTACTTATTTCCCTCCACTTTAGAAAAGTTTTAAAATGTGTCCCTCTTCATGCTTGCTGAGTTCCTCTTTGTCTGTCATGATTTATATAGTGACAATTCCTATATCTTCCCAATTGTAAATTAATTTCCCTGAGCTGCCTTAGAATTGTGTTACTTTCTACTAATGTAACTACCAGATTCTAAGTTTTTTTCTTTACATGCTCTCAGTTCTGTAGGAACATCTGCCCAATTTTGTCAGTTAAAATGGATAATATATTCTCCCCTATTCCTTCCTTTTCACTCATTCACCTATTGAACAATGATTTATAGCTTAACAAGAATGCATTGTGCAAGTAATAAACCTGCCAACATCAATAGGATAAACTTTTTGTTCTTGTGGAGTTCATAGCTTACTAGAGGAACTAGTGGCATAATGAAGTTGTCTCAAAACACTGCAAAAAATTCTGTTTCAGAAGTAGAGGGTTAATTTGTGATTCAGGGTGATGGAGGATGGCTCCATAGGGCATAGGACAAATAAATATGTTTATCAAAGCACAAAATAAGTGTCACCAAATAGACAAAGTTCAAAAGGACATACCAAATGGGAAAGGTAAAAAATGTATAAGAAAGTATTATATATCATTTGTCATTTTCAGGAATTGAGATCTAGAGGGACAAGGGGTGGGACTTGTGTACTATGCAAGGGACATGAGCTTTGCGTAGAAGGAAGAGAACCCCCAAAGTAATGAAATTACAGAGTTAACATGATTGGATTGTAATTTAGAAAGGTCTGGAGCAGTGGAGAAAGGACTCTCGATGGGGTTGGAGAGGGAGGATAAAGTAAAACAAGGTGAAGGCTACCTGGCTATTTGGTATGGATTCTAATATGAAAATCCAAGTGAGTACGAAGGACTGCACTAAGGCAGAGGAAGAAGAGAATAGGAAGCTGGGTCATTCTGAAAGGTATTTAGGGGACAGAATGGACAGGACAGGCAGGATTTGTGGTTGTGTATTTGCATGGATACAAGGATCAAATGCAATAGTATTATATTCTTTGCTATCTAGTACTTTCTAAAGAAACTTCTCCTTGGAGCACTACCTTAAGTCTTCCATCATCATCTAGTCTCTGTGTAAAAGAGGGCCAAGTACAATAGCTTGGAAAGAGAATTAATAAAATTCTCCACAAAAAGTGAGATCTGGAAGAGTCTAAGTGAGTTAGATGTTTTATATGGCAACATCAGAACAAGAAGATCCTGCCAACTTCTCATGACTTCATTCACAGATGGGGTAATGTATCCCTATTACGCTAACTCAGGAAAAACCCAGGATTAACAAAACATTTAGATAGTATGGGTGCATCAGCTGGTCAAATATTGGAAAGAAGGAGAAGCAGAGATATAAAACAGAGTTTTGTGTTGAAATATTGTAAGAGTTTGTGGGAAATGAGAATGAAGAAAGAGGCAAGGACTAGAGGCTTTTGGAGGACCTTGAATTTTATTCAAATACATTTGTATATCTAAGAGAATGTGTATTTGGAACCTCCAAAATAAGTTAATCAAGGAAGAACCAGGACCAGGCTGTAGAAATGCCTGAGGTGTCAGGATGAGTTGTGGTACACAGCAAGTTTAGAGAGGGTAAAATTTGGAGTCTTTATTTGTTCCCAGAACACAGGGATTTACAGGGTGTTAGCATTCTGCTGCTTTCCAGGTCTTGGAGCACTTACTCTGTGATCCCACTGTTGGCATTCTGCTGCTTTCCAGGTCTTGGAGCACTTACTCTGTGATCCCACTGTGAGCAAGGTGTAGATTCTTCATGACTGCGCCAACTTTCATCATATAAGCCTTCTTCATACTGGCCTTTCATTTCTAACCTGAGAATCACTGGTCCTCGCCCCAGGTGGGAGGAGGAGAGAACAGGAGTTTCAGTAGAGGTCCATTAATCACCAAGGAGAGGCAGCTGCCTATAAAACCCACACAGAGTGTGAGCTAGTAAGTTTAAAAGTGTGTCTGAAACTGAACAAACACCTTATTCTAAATTTGTCCTCCCTACCCTTGGGTGAAAATGAGTCAAGCAAGGTATTACTCAAGTAGGGTGCTAGGGCAGCCTGGTTCTTTAAGAAGGAGGTCCCATGCTCATTATTAGGGAGAAAGGAAGATTTCAATGGGGTTCTAGATTTTTCTGTATTTTCATATTTATTTTTCTATTTAATTTTCCTATATGGATTATTCCATTCTTTAGTTTTCTTTTTAAATCCAGTTATCTTTAATCTAGAACTCTAGAACCCAGTTCTCTTCTTCAGAAAACCTATCACTATCGATGTAATTCATAGATCCTTACACTTTGTCAGTGAACTTATTTCATTTTGAAACGTAACATTGGAACGAAGACACAAGATTTAAATGTGGTAGATTTATTGTTTGCTGAGGGTAGAAAGACAAATTCAGTAATCTTTGTTGATGCCATCTTATGGCAGTCTGGTTTGGAAGGATCTTACTAATTTTAACTTGACCCCTCTACTGCTGTCAGCAGCTGTTACCTTGACTGTGGACTTATAGAACAAGAGGATCTCAGCACCTTCTCAGGCTGCCCTTCTGGGAGTCAGAACTGCAATCTCTTCTAGTGATCACCCACTACTCATAGGCCCACTCTCTTACACAAGGCAACTTTTACCCTTTTCTCATAGTAGAGAAGGGGGACACACAAGGCTGAGATCACAAGCACAGTGGCCTTGCTTGTGGCAAACACTACAACCCCTGTCATATGTTAGAAGCATCACTCCTTGATTGAATTTGCTGCCCTTTGCAAATAGCTGCTCTGTCCTTTCTTTGCCCCTTGCTTTTTCTTCCCTTTAACCCAGTCTTCTCATGCATTCCAATTAAATGTGTAGATGCTGATCTTTACCAATAGTAGCATAAATTATTGGCTCTTTTTTTTTTAAGTATTTATTTATGCATACAGAACTGGGGTACAGGGCAGAGGTTCAGGGGCGATGCGAGGATTCACCAGAGACAGACTGGGGAGCAGAACAGGCAGACTGACAAAGTACACTGCTGAGGGGAGCAATGGGTGAGACAGGAGAGGTCTGCTGCGCCATGTGGGTCACCTCCCTTGCTGGGGATTGAACTGAGGCTGAAGTGGCTGCAGCTAGCTTCATAGTGCTGCACTTTAATCCGCTCTGCCACTAGGGAGGGCCCAAATTATTGGTTCTTAAGTCACTCCCAATGTGGAACACAAATAACACAGTCCATTATTTCAAGATGTCCTTTCCTTACATAAAATTGACTACTGAATTACAGAAATACTTCCTTTTCTCTTGCTTTTTTGAGTTTTGGATTAAGGCCCAAAATTCCATGCATTAACTTTTGGTATATATATTTCCCCCCCTTTCTTCTGAGACTTCATAGTATTTGGCAGAGAGGGTATATCCTCTGAAATATCCTGGCAACATGAGATTCCTAGAATCTTCTCCATCACTACTCAGACTTACAGGGCTTAGTTACTTTGCTACTAAAATGATTGTCCAGATTATCTTAAAATAACAGGTTGGTCACAATTCAAGATACAGTTTTGAAATACTATCTCTCTCAGTGACCTTTCTTCTTCCTTATCTAGAGTAAGTGGTGGGCGGTGGATGTGGTGCAGCAAAGTAGAAGAGGAAAAGGTGGGCTGGGTAGATGGAATTGTTTCTTTGTGGTTGGATCTCACAGCTTTTTATGGTTGTTTTGTTTCTACTCTTATAGACCTCTTTTGACCAACACCTTTTCTGCCTCTTCACCTTAAACCCCCAAAAACCACAACCACAGTCAAGTAATTAAACACATGAAACAAATAAAACTGCCTTTGTGTGAAGGTACATCTCTGGTCACGCCATCGCTGAGAGAGCCACCTTCCTCAGCAGGCCTCAGTGAGCCAGGCACTCACAAACTGCACCCCCAAAGCACAAGGGATACGAGAGGCCAGAGCTTCAGGAACAGTTTAGGCCTGTTGGTTCTTGGAGGGTGGGGCAGGTGAGGCATTCCCAGGAATCCTGGCAGATTCAGAGGGAAGAGGAAGAAAGCTCTCCTGTGCTTAACCACTGCCACTTGTTCAACAAAATCCATCGCTTGATTGGTGCCTTGGGCTCTGGGCTGAGCGGACTTGAGCATAATGTCCCGGGAATGTGTATCTAGCATGACTGTGGATGAACTGACTTTAAAAACTTTCAAATGTAAAATTTTAAGGAGGTCTTCAAATCTACTTCAAAATTCTAAAGTTCCACCTGAACTCTAACAGCAGGATTAGGTTCTAAAATGATAGTTAAGCATTTTGCAAATTTTCAGTTCCTATAGTCCTGGTATGTGATGTCATTACTGGTAAGCACTAAAACTTACCTGGAAGTTTTTGGAGAATACTGTTGCCCACAACCAACTAAATCATAAATCCTACTGTATGCCCTATGAAATTTCCTGATGAATTTAATAAGTAGCCAGCATTGTTTGAAACAATCTATCAACAGTTGTCTTTCTAGAGGCTAACTCCATTTTAACATTGTGCTACCTTCTGGGTAAAGGATAAAGAAGTGACTTGGGCTCCTAGTGAGGGAAAATTGCCGTAGCTGTTGGCACCCCAGAGGGCTCTGCCTCAGGAAAAAAAAAAAAAAACCAAGATAGTTCTAGAAGGTGAAGGTGAAGGATAGTTCTGGAAGGTGAACAAGGAGTTCAGCCTCGTTACCAGGACTGGTGGGAGGAGCAGCCCCACAATACAACTAGCAGTGGCTCTGACATTGAACAGCAGGGGGATTGTAATGACTTGGGTGAGATTATAATAGTGAAATTCCAGTTGGCTGAGGAGATAAATGAGGGCAAATGTAGACTGAAACTTTAAGAAGTCTGACTTACATTTCAGAGTGTCCTAAAGTGGACAAACAGTGTAGATTTTTTTTAAAAATAATGTTTTAAAGCTCAAGCCTGGGATAGATGTTGCAAAGACCCTAAAAGATGGGTTCAAAATAGAGTAGGGAACAGATACAATATTAGTTTTCTTCATAATGAAGCCATAGATTGCTCAACATGGAATGGTTTGTTTCTATCAGGAGGAACAACTCAGTGTCAAGCATGCCATTTTACTTAATTTATATATTTTATTTATTTATATTTATGTTTATTCTATAATTGTTAAGTTATTTACTTCTCAAATTCAGTCACAATCCCTTTGATTTTTTTTAAAGACTTATTTATTTATGCACGTAAGAGCTGGGGGGGGGGGTAAGCCAGAGGTACAGGGGTTGAGAGGAGGGTGTGGGGAGCAGATCAGGTAGATATACTGAAACACACTGATGAGGGTGTTACAGGGTAGCCCAGAGTGGACTGGGCTGCCTGTCTGTGGGGCCTCACCCATGCGCTCACAATTCAGTTATACTGCAGATGTACACAAAAGGGTCAATAATGGGTTTATTTACAAAAAGGGAAAGGAATAGGAAACAACCCAGGGAAAGAGAGCGGGATACAAAGTAACTGGAATACCTTACAGCGGAAGCTGACTGAAAACACTGAGTCACTCTATCTGGAGAGCCGTATCCCCAGCAAGAGAGAGAGCTGCAATCGCACCCTATTTATCCCCCAAATGTCCTAGAATTCCTGCTAGCTCTGCCCTTGGGTCCTCGCAGTTCTCTCCCTGGTACTGTTGGGAATTGTAGTTTCCAATCACTGAAGTAGGGGATAGAGTCCAGAAAGCTGGAGTAGGGGGTGGGGTCCACAAGACTGCAGAGTTCCTTTAGGACATCCTTCCCTTTAACAAGGGGAGCAGTGGGAGAGACAGGAGAAATCTGCTGTGCCATGTGGGTCAGCTTCCTGGCTGGGGATCAAACTAGTATCCTGCAGTGGTGCCCATAGCTTCATACTGCTGCGACTTAACCCGTTGCGCACAATGGAGGCCCTGTGCTGAGCTTTTAAGCCATGTGCCACCAGGATTTTTTTTTTTTATATACTAATACTTGCTGACCTTTTAAATATGGTTTGTGTATTCTTTCTAAAAAATTTATTGAGATGTAACTTATCATAAAAAAAAACCAGTCGGCCTTCCCTGGTGGCGCAGTGGGTTAAAGCACAGCACTGAGAATCTAAATCCGCTTCCACATGAGTTCGATTCCTGCCTGCCCTGGAGGTGACCACATGGCAGACTTCTCCTGACCCGCCCGCTGCTCCCCTCAGCAGTGTACTTCGTAGATCTGCCTGTTCTGTTCCCCACTCTGTCTCTGGTGAAGCCTCTCGCTGCCCCTGAGCATTTGGCCTATACCCCAGTTCTGTATGCAAAATAAGTCTTAAAACAAAAAAACCCCAGTCATTTAAACAGTACAATTCAATATATTTTTAGCAAAGGTATAGAGCTGTGCTGCTATCATCACGACCCTATTTTAGAATATTTTCATCATCTGAAAAAGGTCCCTCTCCCACTTCTTTCACTGAACATAAAATTTGTATAGGTTCATTCATGTTGCAGCATATATCAGTATATCGTCCCTTTATGTTGCTGGAAATGTTCTGTTGTGTGGACACACTGCTTGTGTTTATCCATTTACCAGTTGATGGGCGTTTGTATTGTTTTCAGATTTTGGCTATTGTGAAAAATACTGCTATGAACATTCTCAAGCTAGTCTTTGTGCGGATGAATGTTTTTATTTTTCTTGTGTAGTTACCTATGGGAAAATTGCTGAATCTTACGGTTAATTTATGTTTAATATTTAATGACACTACCAAGCTGTTTTCCAAAGTAGTGCTTCCATTTTATATTTTGTACCAACATTGCATTGAGGGTTTTAGTTCCTCCTGATCCTCACTAACACTTGCTTTCGTTTGCCAAAAGTATTATGTGCAGTGGTATTTCACTGCAACTTTAATTTGGATTTGTCTAGTGACAAATGACATGAAGTATTTTTATATGTGTTTATTGACCATTCATATATCATTTTTTAAGTGAAATGTTTGTAAACATTTTGCTTATTTTTAAATTGAGTCATTTTTCCTATTGTCATTGAATTATAGGTATTCTGGATATGTCTCTTATCAGATATATGTTTTTTTTTTAATGCTATCTTTTGGTGAAATGCAACTTATCAATGCTTCTTTTATGGATCTTGCTATTAATATCATATCTAGAACACTTTTGCTAACCCAAAGTGTCATAGGTTTTCTATTAAATGTTGTATAGCTTTAGTTTTACATTCATATGACAGGTCACATGAGGGCTGACTCATTCTGAATTAACCTTCAGGTTGGTATAAAGTAAGGACTAAATTACTCATTGATACCTAATGAAAAAAAAAAGGGCTTTGATTGTATTTGCACCTTTAAAGAAAAGATGAAGTATGTAAGACATAAACAATGTGTAAATGAAGATGGAGACATTCTTTTGTGTTGAAATTTCAAGCACCTTCAGGAAAGAATAAGAATGGACTGATGATGTTTTTTAGATGAACTTGACACGATTTTATTTTGCTTGTTTCCTTCATCTCCCCCACTTCTCTCCCTAACCTTGCACTGAACATCTGTTCTCTGCTGTGAGAGGAAGTGAAAGATTTTGGTCAGGTATAAACACAAACTATCTGTACTGCACTGTTCTCTCTCTCTTTTTTTTTTAAGATTTATTTATTTATTCATATAGAACTGAGGTACAGGCCAGAGATGCGGAGGGTGAGAGGATTCATCAAAGACAGAATGGGGAGCAGAACAGGCAGATCACGAAGTACACTGCTGAGGGGAGCAGCGGGGGGGTCAGGAGAGGTCTGCCACGCCATGTGGATCTCCTCCCGGGCAGGCGGGAATCAAACTCATGCGGAAGTGGCTTAAGCTTCTTAGTGCTGTGCTTTAACCCGCTGCGCCACAGGAAGGGCCTGCACTGATGGTTTTAGCATCAAATTACTCTAAAGTATCAACAGTTCTATTATGATTTTTGGAAGTTGGTGCATTATGTAATAAATGTATCTTTCAGGGGTGCTGACAAGATCAAGGGGGACTGTTCTTGAAGGATCATGGAACTTTTCTTTATATTTCCTTTATTGATTTCTTACAAGAAATACTTTAAAAGATAACATTGGAATTTGGATATTTTCCATCCAAATCCTATGTATCTCTGGTGCTGGGTAGAGGTAACCACAAATCAGAATGGATTTAGTTGCTTCCGGGGTTGACAAACATTAAGACCAGCATTCTTAGGGAATTCTGTCCCTAGAAAAATACCACCCACCCTCCTATCTTAAGTCTCTATTAAGAAAAGAATTACATTTTTCTTTTTATAAAATTTGCTGAGTTCCTCTGTCGTTTAGTGCTGACCTAGCAGTTATAACTAGGGTACTTTTTCTGACTTTGCCAGATTCCTCATAATCAGGGCTATGGTATAACAACAACAATAATAGCAATAGCTAGTATGTTTACAACACTTTTACATTCCAGACACTCTTTCCCTTCCTTACATATATTAAGCCATATCCTGGGTGCGGACATTAAAGCTGGCATTGCTGGCAGGAGTAGATATGAACATAATTGATATGGTATTTGGAGGAAGGTAAATTCCCTTTCACAAAATAGCTCTGAGATTACGAGACTGATTGATGTTTGAGGGAAGAAGTTGAATGGCGGTGTCCTTTTTGTTCGGGCCCCCTATTTTTTCAGCTCTAGAACTCATCTGAGGAAAGAGTAAAAAGGAAGAAACATTGACCTTGACCACCCAACTCTAGTCAGATATATTCTTTTGCTGTCCTTCTATAACAGATACAAGTTTCATGGACTCCACTCCCACTGCAGATACTGGAACTACAAATTCCATCAATACGAAGGAGAAGCAGGCTGGGACATGAGGGCGGAGCTGAGCAGCCAGGTTGGGATAAAACCTGACATGTGGCGTCTGGGGGTCTCTTGGCCTGGTGGTTCTCAGCTGGTTGTTTGGCTCTTGATCACTTTTCAGTGTGCTATTGGAGTCCAAGTCAGTAGAACTGGTAGGACACTCTGGTTAACTTGTATTTCTCTCTCTTCCCCCGGGTTGTGCCTTTTCCTTTCCCCTTGTGAATAAACCCATTATCGAACCTTTTTGTGTGTGTCCGCAATGCACTGGTGAGGACCCACACACAGGCAACCCAGTTCACATTGGGGTGCCCTGTAACACTTACACATTCATCTCCAGAACTCCACTCCTCCCCCATCACCTGGCACCTGACTTGCACTGGACTGCTTGTGGGCTAGCCCTGGCTTGGATAGGTCAGGCAGGCTGCCTGGTCCCCACTGGGGCCCTTCTGCTCTGTTCCTGGGAGGGGCTCGTTTCTCCAGGGAAAACATGGCCTAGGTGACTTCTTTTCTCTAATGAATCAAGACTGATCATGTTAAACTGGGAATATGATCAAGAAGGCCTTGATGTTCCTTGGCTTGACTGAAATTTCGACAGGCTTCTTCCTGGCTATAGGTCACTGACCACCCTTTTCTTAGAGCACTTACTTTAGAAAAATTGCAGTTGAGAGTTCTTTCATTGTTCCTTGGAAATATAAATCTTTTCCTAGTCTCTTATCTGTTCTGTCATCCAGTACATCTTTTTCAAGGACCTGGGAATGTAATCAAGAAAGATAGTACCCATATCCCCCAGGCTTTGCACACACAGATGGCCTATGCACAGTGATCAGTCTTCTTTTGAATGTCC
The DNA here is from genome assembly GCF_000260355.1 of Condylura cristata. Taxonomy (NCBI): domain Eukaryota; kingdom Metazoa; phylum Chordata; class Mammalia; order Eulipotyphla; family Talpidae; genus Condylura; species Condylura cristata. The sequence continues at coordinate 46,798,865 of NW_004567104.1, read as the reverse complement.
TTTACTATTTTTCCATTTGCTCACCCCAGCACTTAAAAAACCTCCATCTTAAAAAAAAATCATGTTAATTCTTCTAGTCCACAAGCACAGATGTCTTTCTATTACTTTGTCTCATTTATTTCTTTTAATTATTTTTGTAAGATTTATTTTATTTATTATGCATACAAGATCTGGGGTGTAGGCAGAGGTATGGGAGGTGAGAGAGACAGAATGGGGAACAGAACAGGTGGATCTTCTGAAATACACTGCTGAGGAGAGCAGTGGATGAGGCAGGAAAGATCTGCTGTGTCATGTGGGTCAGCTCCCTGGCAAAGGATCAGTTTGTGCTGCAGTTGCTGCAGCTTCATAATGCTGAGACTTAACCCCTTGGGCCACCAGGGAGGTCTACCACCTCCTTCGTTAAGCTTTTTAATGTAATCATAAGTGGGTTTATTTTTGAAATTTCCTTTTTTTCTGATTGTTTGTATACAGAAATGCAATAGATATTTGTATGTAGATTTTGTATCCTGCCACTTTTCTGTACTCATAGTTTTTGGTAGTTTTCTTGTGGAATTTAAGGGGCTTCTATGTATATTTTCATATTGTTTGTAAATAGTGATAGTTTTGCTTCTTTTCTAATTTAGATTCCTTGTTAAAATGACCCTCTTACCTAAAGTAATATACAGATTCAATGCAATCTCTATTAAAACTTCAGTTGTCAAGGTGTTACAGGGCAGGGAGAGAGGGGCACCACTGAACCCCAAACCTGTCTGCTCTAAATAGGTTCTGCCATCCACTGTATCAAGACAAAACATATAAGACTTTAATGAAAAGGAATGTTAATACAGTGTGTATACAATACAGAAGACAAAGAATATAAGTTCTAAATCAAACATCTGAAGTTACCTATCCCCTGCTGGATAAAAGTCTACCCAAAAGGGATTAGTCGAAAGCAAGGCCTGAAAGCCCACCATAAGCCTAAAGCACCATTTGTTGGGACCCATAGAAAAGGGTCAGAGATAGCCAGACAAGTCTGGGAGGAAAAGAGCAAAACCAAGATCAGTATAATCACTGCCGTAGTCAACCTCCTCACGGGTCTCCCACCCACATCTCTTTCAATCAGTCTAGGGCCAAGAAATAAATACAGTTTCTTCACATGTCTCCCTCTCCTCTATGTGGCTTTCTGAAGTCTCCTTCTGGCTCCTACTTCCTTCCTTCTCAGATTCCTTCTCTTCTCTTCTTTTCTCTGCTCAACTCCACCCTCCTTCAGAGTGGGGCAGGGAACCTGGAACTTCCCCTTTTTCTGGGGACCACCCTGTTACAAAGGAACTAGAACAATACTACAAAATTTGTGTGAAGCCACATACAATAGGTATGTTTACTTTGAATAGTCAAAATAATTTTGAGAAATAAGAAAAATGGAGGTTGATATCATGCTCCTCATCTTCAAACTATTCCAAAAGTGAGTGTACTAAAAGCAGTATGGTTTTGAAATAAAAAGAGAGACACAGCCAATCGCATCTATCTGTATATGTATATCTAGAGAGACAAAGTTGCTAAGAACATATAATGGAGTGAGAAAAGTCTTTAACAAATGGTCTTTGAAAACTGGATAGTCACATACAAAAGAATGAATACTAAATTACTATTTACTTCCACTCACAAAAATTAATTCAAAATACATTAAAGACTTAGATATAAGTTGTATAAGACCTGACACCATATTATTTTTTAGAAGCAAGGGTAGGCAATGCAGAAGGGATTAAAGAAGAGCTTCCGTCAAATTGTAATTTCATCCCACCTCCCAGAGGGACTAGAGAAAAGTTTACTACTCCTTAGAGAACCTAGTATCACTGTATATAGGCCTTCCATTTCCTCTGTCTGTCAACAGCAATTTCTGCCTCTGGATCGACTCAATCTCTGAGCAGCCTTTCTGGGTGTGGATGCTTTCTTGAGGTAGTAATGATAGGGTTGCTCTGCACCAACAGCTGGAGATCTGTCCATGTGCTTCTAGTTCACAGAGTGCTCTCTCATTGGGCTGTGAATATGGTATGATCTCATATATATTTATATAGATGAATATATATATATAATGTATATTTTACATCTTTCTTCATTTTGTACATTTTTCACCTCGGTTGTAATACCCATGGACTTTCCACCATCAAGTTCACCCATGTGCCATCACCATAGTCCCATGCGCTCTACCTACCAAGTTTTGATTGAATATGGTAAGATTTCATCTGACTTATGCACAGGGGGAGATTCCAGCTTTTACTCTGTCATTTTCTCAATCATCTGTCCTTTCAGCATAATTACACCTCAGACAATGCACTGTGATGTCACTAGTTCACAACTGCCAACGTCAGAGGCACAACCATAACAAGAGCATCAGAAAGCTGACTGCAAGGGTTTTTTACCAAGTTGAAAATATCAGTAATACCAGGTAAATCCCTGTTAAAAAATCCAAGTCGGCCCTCCTTGGTGGTGCAGCGGGTTAAAGCACAGCACTGAGAATCTAAAGCCGCTAACGCATGAGTTCGATTCCCGCCTGCCCCGGAGGAGACCACATGGCGTGGCAGACCTCTCCTGGCCCGCCTGCTGCTCAGCAGTGTACTTCGTTGATC
>NW_004567104.1:46793991-46795694 GCF_000260355.1 Condylura cristata | reverse complement strand
TGAGAGGATTCGCCAGAGACAGAGAGGGGAGCAGAGCAGGCAGATCGATGAAGTACACTGCTGAGGGGAGCAGCGGGCGGGTCAGGAGAGGTCTGCCACGCCATGTGGATCTCCTCTGTGGCAGGCGGGAATCGAACTCATGCGGAAGTGGCTTTAGCTTCTTAGTGTAGCGCTTTAACCCGCTGAGCCACCAGGGAGGGCCTCAGTTCAACTATCTTAATGGTAAAAGGCAAATTACTTTTTCTAATATTTTCTTTTTCCAATATTTTCTCACACATAATAAGGAAAATACGTTGTGAAAATGAAGTGAGAGACTCATCTAAAATGTTTAATATAGTTCCTGGAGCATAGTAAGTGCTAAGGAAACATAAGCATTGGAGCTGATGTAAGGGAGGAGCTTAGAACAAGATCTGGTCAGATGGCTTAGTCACACTTGTGGTTTTTCTTATACTTGCTGGTAGATGAGATCATCAACAATGATCTGTGTTTATCTACTTTTCTTTTTTGTCCCAGGAGTTTGAAAATGAACTAGTCTTTGTTATTCGGTTGTTTTAAGATAGTCATAAACTTATCGAAGAAGATATTCATGAAGTACTTCTGAGAAGCCCAGATTTTTCTAATGAAGTCTTTTTCATCATAAAAGGCTCTTAAAGAGTAGCAGTTATTTGCTATTAATGAACTATGTGTAGTTTTTACCATTAAGATAGTTAAACTGAAAAAGTAACTCTTCTTAAAAAATCTCTTTAATTGAGGTAATACTAGGATACTCCCCATCGTGTTTTACCTCCATACTGCATCCACCCATATTCCACCACAGGCCATTATGCTCTGAACTCCCAAAAAATTAATTCTTTACCTTAGAAAATGTAAAGTTGGGTACATTTAAAGTTCATTATAAACTTGACCTTTTGTTACCCTTGTGTTGGGGAGGTAGAGAAAAGAGGCATAGAGGAAATGATACACTTTGCTGTATTTATGGAAAAGTGAAGACTTTATAATTCAGTAGTCATCTTGAAGTATGAAAGTGCTGAGTCCAGTAACGACCGAGACCCAAGTCTGATGTAAAAGCAAAATGAACCTTTATTAGCTAGCTCGAGTTAGGGTCTGACCCAGAGTAATCGGATGCAGCGGACATTCCTTGAGAGGGAAGGACCCTGGCTTCTTAAAGTCATGGGTTTATAAAGGGGCTGGGCAGTCACGAGTCCCTTCTTGCCAAATGCCTGGTGCAGATAACAGTTAGTTTCTGGAACATTGTCTCCAGGAGGGATCAAAACTTATCTTTGAGCAATAGTTTTAGCAACAGTTTTACTGGTCTTCTGGACTTCACATTCCTCTATAGTCAAAGTATTTTGCAAGAGATTAGGATAATTTGAAAAAGTATGTTTTGAAAACTAATATTTATTGTTTTTATTTTATAAAATTAAGTGATAATTTATTGAAAAAAATTAGAAAACATAAGCAAAACCCCACACCAAATCTTTATATTTTAATGAAATTCCGTACTATTTTTACCTAACTAATTTATTCTGAATGTATACTTAAAGTTGTTTTTTTTTTTTAAACAGATTTATTTATTTACACATACAGAACCGGGGTACAGGCCAGAGGTGCAGGGGCAGTGAGAAGATTCACCAGAGAAGGGAATAGAACAGACCGACTAACAAAGTACACTGCTGAGGGGAGCAGTGGGCAGGTCAGGAGAG
>NW_004567104.1:46782174-46793891 GCF_000260355.1 Condylura cristata | reverse complement strand
TCTCTGGTGAAGCCTCTCACCACCCCTGAGCCTCTGGCCTGTCCCCCAGTTCTGTATGCACAAATAAATAAATCTTTAAAAAAAAAAATCCAAGTCATTCTAGTTTCCAAGTTTCCCTGAGATGGAAAGGAAAAGATATTTCTACAATGGATTAGTTTCAGTACCTTTTATGTCAGCGTTTGCTTTAAAGTACCACTGGCAAAACTTCCAAAGTATCACACCGCCAACAGAAGTTATCTGTGGACCGCCAACAGAAGTTATCTGTGCAGCGGGGCAGTGATACAGTCGTGCTGTTACGATGCCCTTCAGTTCTCATTTGGGGCGCAGTGAGGTTTTATTCCTTGAACATGTAGAAAGCCAGCTGCCAGTTAGTGAACCTGGGTCACTTGGATTCAGGGGAGCACTGGTGAGGTTGCTAAAACATTTTGCTTCTAACTTTTCTCCTTTCTCCTGGTTGCTGTGGCTCCCCTTTCACTAAAACTATTTATTTATTCACATAGAACTGGGGAAGAGGCCAGAGATGTGGAGGATGAGAGGATTCACCAGAGACAGAGCCGGGAGCAGAACAGGCAGCTAGATGAAGTACACTGCTGAGGTGAGCAGCGGGCGGGTCAGGAGAGGTCTGCCACGCCATGTGGATCTCCTGTGTGGCAGGCGGGAATCGAACTCATGCGGAAGTGGCTTTTGCTTCTCAGTGCTGTGCTTTAACCCGCTGCGCCACCAGGGAGGGCCATATACTTAAATGTTTTAATATGGATTTTTAAATTTATAAATTCTTAAAGAGCCAGTAAAGAACTCACAGTGGTTTGTTGGGGCACAGAAGGAAATTCACCCATCCCAAATTGGTCTGAATTATCATCAGACAGAAGGCCACATTTTAATATAATGCAAATGGAGAAATAACATTGGTTTTCAATTCAAAATAAGAATAAGCTGATCAGGGATATGTATCTTGCATTTAGGGACCTGGTGTGAGTGGGGGAGTGATGGGGTGTGTGTGTGAAGGGGGGTGCTTTACATGACAGATAAGAGAGGTTACTTCATTCTTAGTCTGAGAGAAAAGATGAAATTCTTAAACCAAGAAGACATGTTCCTTGATAAACTTACAGTTGAATGAGACCAAAGTTGTACGTCATTAATGGGGGGGCCGTGATTGCCTCTCTGATTACAAAGGGAAAGCTTAGGACATGATGTTCTCGGTGATTAGAGAAGACTGAAGGATTTAGGGAAGGGCAGAGCTTCTCAGCCTCAAGGGATTTCACTACTCTTAGCTCAAAATACTTAGCATGCCAAAGTGGGGCTTTTTGAAGAGATCATTTCTGAGAATCTTGTGATGGTCTGATTTGGTAACTTTAGTTTTTATCAGAATACTCTATTGTGTTTGTTGGAGGAGCCTAATGTTTCAATGTTGTTACTTGTTCCCTTTAGGAAAGGATCTTGCTGCTCATAGTGAAATCTGGGAACCAGCAGTATCAGCATTTACTGGGGCCGGTAGGAAATGAGGGGTTATTGGCTCTACCCTAGACTTAATTAATCCCAGCTGTATTTTAATATGATAGTTGAATAATTTTTAGCACAGTAAATTTTGACTAATGATAATGTAGCAACAATTTCAACAAGTATTTTTTTCTCTAATAAGAGAGTTGAAGGCCTGATTAATCCCTATTCCCAGAACAACATCCTCTCCTAGCAATCAGCTGCTTCATGAGCTCTCATTTCCACAAAAGCACTGTTGGAACAAGTTTGAAAACAGATCCACCAAATAGCCTGCAGGAAAAAGATTCCTCAGCTCCCTCAGTCAGGAGACGAAAGACACAAAGTGAGCATGGGACACACCAATTTATCAATATAGTTCCATAAATCTAAAACCTGTATTGTTCAGCATATTGTCGCCTTTGCAAAGAACTCTTCCTGGGCTCGCTGTTAAAAAACCAGGAAATGGTGTTGAACCAATTGAAAAACCCAGCAATAAAGTTCATCAGTAGCATTTTAAACAGCAGGGATTGTGATATAGGGATCATTGACTTGGAGGACTGAGGCTAACTTGAAGAACAGCAGCAGAAGAAAAAACTTCAAGGTCACAAAATCCTGGAAATAGCACAGCTCTTAAAATGGGAGAAGACTTGGGCTTTTTCACCCTCATTTCCACCCTTATTTGCTGAAAGAGGATATAGCTACAAAGCAGGGTTGGGGCAGTTTCCTGGTGAGCATGTCAAGTAATAATAACCTGCATTTGACAGCATTTTATGATTCACAGAATACTGCAGTAGTTAGTGCTTGTCAGACTTTAATGTTTATGGAAATTACCTTGTTAAAAAGAGGATACTAAATCAGTAGGTCTAGGGTGGGCTCTAAATTTGCTTTTCTGACAAATTCCTAGGCAGTGCTAATATTGCTGGTCTACAAATCACCTTTGAGTAGCAGGCGCTTAGCACCTCCCTTGGAAATTCTAAGCTAAGTAGAATAAGGAATTTTCCCCTTTCTTTTCAGAATATTGGCCTATGAAACTGAAGACTTGGGTGTATTTGCTCATTGCTACATCTGAATAGGTATAATAGTAGGTACTAAATACATCTTTGATGGGTGAATGAATAACAACATCTTAATTTTATGTAGGAAATTCCTTTAAACAATGTCACATAATTGGCAACTGTGTCTAAGAAACCCTTAAACCACATAAACAAAATGAATTTGCTTTAGTGCTTTGACATTCTTTCAAGAAAATTTTTTTCAAAGGAAATTTTTAAAATTGAAATAGAAATGGAAAATCACCAATTTGCAGATGTATAATTGATTAACCTATCTAAAGAGAACACTCTCAGGGAATCACCTTAGGATCAAGGAATGACCAGCTCCCTAGAAAAATACCTCATATTCTTTCCCACTCATTATTTGCTCCTTCAGGGGGCAGACACCATTTCAAATTCTACTGTCATAGAATAGTTTTGAGATTGGTAAAGGTAGAATTTTATAGCATATAGTCCTTTTTTACTTTCCTTATTTTACTTTTTTTTTATTATTAAGGTAACATTGGTTTAAAACTGTCTATGATTCAGAAATACAGGACCCTACCTCTTCATGCTTACTACCTCACCACTAAGGCACCCAGTGTTCTCCACCATAGTCTGTTGTGTTCCTTCTCTCCTTTCGTCTCCATTCTCCCCTTCGCCTTTTGAGCCTGAATTTACAATCAGATTGGGGTTTGTTGTTGGTTTGGTGTTGCATGGTCCTTATTTCCTTCATTATACTTGAATTCTTGAATACTGCAGATATTTGGTCATTTTTTAATTTGCTTATACAGTATACATATAGTATATTTTGCATATTTTATGAATATACTATGATTTATCATTTATTTCAATGTTGATGACTTTCATCCAGTTTTTAACTAATATTAATAGTGCCTAATTTTGTTCTACTCATTTGCTTCTGAAAAGCAAGCAAAACAGCACATCAAGTTTTCTTTCTTTTGACTTGGACTACTTGTTTTAAAATGTGGTTCTGAGGTAGCCTGCATTTTCTTCTAAGAAGATTCTGTGAGAAAGGCGGTCCTATAGATTGCCAGACATAAATAGAAAAAAAACAACAGATGTAGTTCTCAGAGGTGGAGAGAGTGGGGAGGGACAATTTGAGAAAAGTGATCAAAGGTGCAAACTTCCAGTTATGAGATAAATAAATTCTAGGGATGGAAAGTCTAACATGCTATCATTAACACTGCTCTGTGTTTATACAAAAGTTGTAGAGAGGGTAATTCTAAGAATTCTTATCTCAAGGAGATTCCCACCCCCACTTTTCTTATTATTGTATCTGTAAGACAAGTTGCAGGGAAGAGCGCAAGAGAGAACTATGAGAACTATACTTGAGGGAGAAATAAAACACTACAAAAATTAATGTGGTAGGAAAATAAAGAAGAGAGGTTGCATTCATGATAACAAAGAAATAAAATACCTAAGCACCAAAAAGAGGGATGCATATAATTAACCTATTATGGGAATTATTTCACAATATATGTAAGTCAAACTTACTATAATCAACTTAAAATTATAGCTTGATTGTTATCAATTATTTCTCAATAAAACTGGAGAAAAAGGAATTGTGTCTACTTCATTGGCATGATCCTGGCCAGCAATAGACAGACTCAGGCAGTTAGACTGTACTCAGTGATTAGAACAGAGGTGTGATGGCATTGAGAGGCCAGCTGATTGTTATGGTTGTAGGGGGTTTAAACATAAGTCTTAGGTAAGCTAGATAAAAATTTTGTATGAATGTATACATATGGGTGTATAAATACATATATACACATATGTGTGAGATATGTGGAGTTAGATGATATTTGTGCTATCCTTTATATTTTGCATTATATCAGGTTCCTTTTATTTTTTGACACTTAAAGGACATATTAATTACCTCAATAAATTATATACATTTATTTATTTGCAAACAAGTGAAAATTAAGCATCAATTAAGTTGGGAGGCTGTTCATCTTACAGCCTAAGCACATCCAGGCACCTCAGATATTAGGGGATGTCAGACTCTGAGATGACCCTAAACCTGGCTGGCAAGCACTCCCAGGATTGACATCACTTCTTGACAAAATTGCTACCAATCAGAAATGTGCTGGTGGGAACCTTATTTGCATGAAGTGAGCCTGAGTGAGGACCAGCCTGGTGTCTTTGCCTCTACAAGAATGCTCTCATGCAGTTCCTTGGGCATACAGTTAAAGTGCTTTTTGAGTTTGTCTTATTTGAAATTGCAGTTTTAGAGCTTTGTTTACTATATCTGTGAGCTGTAACATTATAGCTATAATACAAGAACAGTGACATTGGAACTGCGACTCAGGTAATGCTTTTAGCAGTAGTAACACCTTTGTTGTAACAACCACACTTCAGTTTCTTGATATGGTGTGCACTAAAATTGGCAGGTTCAGTAGAAGAAATGTGTCAGAATGGAAATGATTCTATACCCAAAGAACACAAAAGCACTAATTCTAAAGGATATCTGCACCCCTATATTTATTGCAGCACTATTCAGGATAAGTAAGATATGGAAACAACCTAAATGTCCAAAAATAGATGACTGAATCAAAAAGATGTGTTATATACACAATGGAATACTATTCAGTGATCAAAAATATAAATTTATGCCATTCCTAGCAACATAGAGTTGGAAGGGATTATGCTCAGTAAAATAAACCAGGAGGGAAAAGAAAAATATCAGAAGTTTTCGCTTATAGGAGGAATATAGGAGAACCAAATAAGGGATCAGGAAAATATAAATTAAAAGAAAAAATTAGCAGGCAACTATAAATCAGAGACTTTATGCAGGGGAGAAGGTGGGAGAGAGATATCAAAACAGGGGAGCGAGAAGCACAAGGGACTATGGTGATGGCTCATGAGTGAGTTGGTGGGAATTCTATGGGAACTACATCTGAAAGAAGAAAGCAAATATTGTACAATGAACAGTGATTTTATATATATGTGAATGGAAGTGATTCTGTGTATCACCCATCTGATAAGTTTTTAGGAAGGAACTTGATTTTAACCAAACCGAATTATTAGGAGTTGTGAAATCCAAGCATCTCTGGTTTATTTTGTCACCTCTCTATTAAATAGAATTTAGAGGTTAGATATGGGCTGTCAATTTCATTGCTTGTCATATAGTTGGTGATTCATTAGGATTTTCCAATGAGCACGATGTGATTAAAGCTTGATGCATGTCCGGACATCACGTGGCTGGCATGCGATCTGCAACCTGAGTGTTAGTCTCTGTGAAGATCTTAAAATTTCTGATCCACTTGCCTATTCTTCCTTTACATAACGTTGGCTTGAAGGTTAAGCCTGAAGTGAGGATTCTTGTATTCAACTGTGAGGTAGTAACTATAGGGGAGATTACATAAAGTATGGGTGGAGGTTGGTGGAGATTTGGTGTGCTCTGGGATACATCACATTACTTTATGAAAATGCACTAAAAGTTGACACAAAAGTGAATTTGTTTGTATATTACTGAGAAATACTTTTGGTCTCCTTTTGTGTCATATGAATTTGTTTGGAATGTAAGAGTGAGAGCACTGGCATAGATTGTCTTGGTTGGCAGGTTTTCACTGATCTGTGTTCTAACCTGAAAATTACTGAAGCTTGTTTTTCTAAAGGAAGGTGGGAAACAGACAAGCAGCTGTCATATCGCGCTCAGCATGTAATTTCTTAACTGTTTTGTTTTTGTTTTTTTTTTGCACTGAATGACTTTTCACAGTGAAAAGATACAACTTTTGTTAAAATATTCTGTGGGGCACATTTAATTAAGAAAAATTATAAAATAAGTTTAGGCTGGAAAGATAGTTACTATGGAAAAAAATTCGATCAAATCTCTTATTTTCTCCTTTATCTAGGTCAGAAGGAAAATAAGTTTCCCCACTTTATTTATTCTTCGTTTCAAATTCAGTTTTTAGAGATGTGGAGAATTGCAGGTGTTACCATTGTTATAAAAAGATCAGTTATTTTGACAATCATCTAATTTAAAAGGGGCAATAAAGAAGTTCAGCTCAATAAATACACAGTGCAGCTTAATGATAGAAAGAAAGGACTCAGGCAGTCTTTAAACCACTGGGATTGAAATTTCATGGCCTCTTAGATGACTCATGGTTTAGCTGTGTCATGAGTTTCATTTTGAAATGAAATACACTGTGTGGTTTCATCTGAGGCTTCATGTTGATGCAAAAAGGAAATGAGCCCATATTGGGAAGTTAAGTTGAAATATATGTAACTAATGATGAAAAAGTGTCAAGTGCTTGTCCTTCCCCACTTCCTGCCTACCTCTCTACAGCATTACCAGCTGTTCATAACTTTAAGATACCTCTCTCTCTCTCCCTTCCCTTGTCTGAGAATTCATAAATGGCAGGAAATGGTCAAATTAATAGAAGGTGCTTAGTGAATGGCTGTTGCATGAACAAGTTAACACCATTTCTGAGGGAGTAAAATTTCTCAGTTCAAATCTTTCTGGGTACTCATTTTTGATGCATTCGCATACTTGACTGGCACACAGACTTGTTTAAAGAAACTGTTTTTATGGTGCCGTTTTTATACAATGTTCCTAAGCCTGGATACAATGGGTCAAATGGGTGGTAAGTGATGAAAAATGTAGTAAGATTAATTAAAGTTGGCTTTAATTTATTTCAACTTTTTTTTTTTTAATGATGTACAATGTTCAGACTTTGTTCAAGGATACTAGACTTGGTAATGATTTCAAGGGATTGACACTGTTGTGGTGAGGAGAGAGGCAGAAAGAAGAGCTCTTAGATAGCCAAGGACATTACAGAAGGAAAACTGTATTGCAAAATATGCAAGTGAATTGGCAGGTGGTATAATTTAATATTTAGATGCACAAGCTTTAAGTCAGACCTGGACTGATGTTCATTTTATCATTCCTAAGACTGAGACTTTTGAGAAATTACTTCAATTAATCCTTAGCTACAAATCCTTAGTTATCTTTCAACTGCAAAAGGAGAATAGTAATAATAATAATAACAACACACTATACATTTATTATGAATATTAGTATCAGTTAAATGTGAGAATCAAAAGCACTAGGAAAACTGTAACTGAGTAAAATTTTCTGTTATGAATCCATGTAAAACTTAGCGTTTTCCTAAGAGATGGTATGTATGTATTGTAGGATAAAGAAAATTCATAGCCTCTGAAAAGAAACTTTAAGACCATTATTTCCTTTCATGGACCTTGCTAAAGTAAATGTCTTCAGCTTTCTCCTCAAATGAATACAGATGAGGGTACAGAGTTTCTTCATTTCTGACAGCCAAAATGTTCTCTTCTTTGTGTAAATTGTAACCATGTGGTTTCAGGAAGATAGATGTGCTTTTTAGAGGAACACAGTCTTACATTCTGGAAAGCATGGTTGAAGAAATAGTTGAAGTTTCTGAACTATATAAACAGCTATTTTTCATTTGCAGTATGAACTCCAAATTTTTCAGAGTAAACTTCTTTTTCTGTTATTTAATTACTTGCCTTGGATTTTATTGAGAATGGGGCCAGTCCATGTGAACTCTTTCAATATTTCCTTCTTCCTTCATAAGAAGGTAGCTTGTTCTTTTTCATACCAAGAACTCTGCTCTCAATTCTGTTACTGCTTGTTTCCTTTTCGTTTTGTTCCATTCTTTAGGCCCTATCTTTCTTCTGTCTTCAAGCTCTTCCTGTGACAAATATGGTCAGGATCCCCCACCCCACCCCATCCTAAAATAACCCTCCTCTGACCCTGCTACTTGAGTAGGCAACTGCTTCTCTGTCTTTCTGCTTTCACTTCTTGCACATGCATTCACTTATTTGTGTGTGTGTGCGCGCATATTTTACAACATTCTTCATTTTGTGCATTTTTTCATCTTGGTTGTAATTCCTGTGGACTTCCCACCACCAGTTCACCCCTGTGCCATCACCATAGTCCCATGTGCTCTTCCCTCCCCAGTTTTGATCCTACTCCCCATTCATTTCTTAACCCCTTGTAATGTGGCTTCCACCTCTAACCCTGTATAAAACCACCCCTGGGTCATCACCATATTTCATTTTAAACAAGAATTATGAGTTTTACTCAGTTTTCATTCTCATAGCCCCTTCTGCAGAAGTTTCTTTTCTTGGAACTTTCTCCGGTGCTACTGTACTCTGCAGGTTCTTTTATCTTTCTAAGAACTTCTCTTCCACCTCCCTCGCTCGCTGGTTTTTCTAACTCCTCCTGCTCCATAATGATGATGTTCTCCACAGTCTTTGGCTCAGGCAACTCTTTATTCACTTATCTTGCTTACATATACGAATTCCTTCCATTTCTTTTCATTTCAAAATCTTTCTCCTCATGACTCCCAAGTCAGTTTTCATCAGTCGGGATTTTCTTACTTAGTTAATCAATTAGGAAATAACACAGCATATCTAAAACTGAATTCAGTAACTTAAATTCACCACATTCCAAATTCTTTGTGCATTGTCTTTCTTTTGTTTTTGTTGATGATACCACTATTAAAGTGTCATATTCCAGGACTCACAAGTAATTTTTAAATTCTTACTTCATTTCTCATGTTCCATACCTAGTAAACCTGTTGAGTATTAAATATTCTGCAGGTTTTGTGGTACACAGTATAGGAAGAGCATCTGCTTTGGAGTCAGATAAATCTGGGTTCAGATAACTGTTTTCCTCCTTATATTCCGTTTGACCTGAGTAAGTTACCAAGCTTACCAGTCTTGGTGTCCTTATCTTTACAGAGGGGAAATAAAATCCCACATGTGGTCAGTTGAGAGGATTAGATGAAATCTGCACATTTTTACTGACTTCTCAATAGTCATCCCATTCTTTTTCATACCACAGGTTGTCTGTCACCCCCACTTTCCCTTTCCATCCAATGAAGTACTAACTACCAGTGTACTTCTGGCAGCTCCTGACACATAGGTCATCAGCATATATATTTTTCTCCTTCCCTCCTTCTGTTGTTGCCTCTTCAGGTCAGACCTACATTGCTTCTTTCCTGGACAACTGATGTGGCTCCTACATGACCCTGGATCTTACCCATTGCACTGGGATTCACCTCTCATACTGCTGACTGGTTTGCCTTCCTGAGCTTTGGTCAGGAAGCCTTACTAGACCACTCCTGCTGAAGCCTTCACTGCTTCATCCCTCCTCCTCTCCCAAAGTGAAGTAGGGGAACATAATGCCCAACCGAGCCTGAGGGACTTATGTTACAGTTTTCTGATGTGTGGCCTTCATTTTGGCCAGGTGATAGGTACCACTCTTATTTTTTTAAAAACACATTTTCTGTTCTCTTGCCTTTCCTCCTGGGTCTGGAATGATATCTCGTCTATGCCAAATTCATTGCTACCATGCTGAGAAGACATCTCTGATCTCCTAAAGTCCACAATCTCAAAACACTTAGCATTTCTCTCTCCTTTCATCCTGCAAAGAATTTGTAGTTCTTACTCTCACCTTATTTCCTATTTTAGTAGCTATTTATTTGCTAATACTTTCCCACTCCCTCTTCATGAGGCCATAGCTTTTTGATACTGTCTAATTAATTTTTTGAAATATGTTTTTTCCCTAGTTAAATGAACAAAATTTTGCTCTTCAGACCCATGTGTGAAAGTGAAAGTGTATAGACAACAGAACCACTATTGTTGAGAGGAAGAAAGAAGAGGATTGATGATGATGATCACAGTAAATGAATGTGGACTGAAGTAATTATTAGAATTGGCTCAGAAAATTAGGAAATATGGGCCCTCCCTGGTGGCGCATATTGTTAGGACACAGCACTGCAAAATGGCCACAGCTGCTTCAGTGTGAGTTTGATCCCCCTGCCCTGGAGGTGATCCACATTGCACTGCAGACCTCTCCTGACCCGCCCGCTGCTCCCCTCAGCAGTGCACTTCGTCATCTGCCTGTTCTGCTCCCCACTTTATCTCTGGTGCATCTTCTCACCACTCCTACAACTCTAGCTTGTACCCCAATTCTGTATAGATAAATACATTTTTTTAAAAAAAAGAAAATTAAGAAATGTAAAGATAGAAGTTCCATGAAAAGTAGCAATAACTAGGATTATACTGATAGAGGTAGGGGTGTTTGAAAGCAGTTCTTATTCTAATCCATTCTAATTCTTGGCATAGTATAATGGTTAACATCCCTGGCAAACTTCCCTGTAGTTGAAAATAGAGAAACACCCTGGAAAGGATGAGATGTTGTACAGGGAAGGAATGTTGATATGTCGGAAGGGCTGTAAGTCATCACAGGAGCAGTGCAAAGCCAAGCGTGTGTCAGACTGACTGACGGTATCCTGGCCCCCACCTGTCCCTCTGTCAAGGCAACCTCTGTGTCACAAGCAGAGACGAAGCAACCGAAGTAGGTAGTGGTGGTGGTGGGGGGAAGGTCTAAAGTTTGGCACAGTGAGTGATGAGTATATAATAATGGTGCTCAGCAAAAGTGTGTTCATTGAGGGAACAATTTGTGACAGACTTTTTATAGTAAGGCAAACATCTCCGAAAATACTTAGGTTTTTCAGGTCACTCAGTAACATTAGGACCAGAAGGCTTGCTTTGACTAAGACATAGTCATAGTCACATCTTCTGGAAGCCATTTATTATTAAAAATTTCATCATCTTAAATTGTAAGTGAGAACTTGATGTACTCCCAGATGTTCTTTGTGCAGTCAAATTAAATATGATTTTTTTTTAGATTTATGTATATATGTATACAAGAATTGGGGTACAGGTCAGAGGTGGAGGGAGTGAGAGGATTCCCGGAGACGGAGGGGAAGGCAGATTAACTGAAACACACTGCTGAAGGGAGCAGTGGGCAGGACAGGAGCAATCTGCCAGCCATGTGGGTCAGTCCATGACCAGGGATTGAACTCATGCTGCAGTGGCTTCGGATAGCTTCACAGTGCTGTGCTTCAACCCCTTGTGCCACTAGGGAGGGCCCTAAAATTTAAAAAAAAAAATGAAAAAATAAAAATTTTCTGATCAGGTTTTCTAGTTAAGAGGGCTTCCGGCCCTCCCTGGTGGTGCAGCGTGTTAAAGCACAGCACTGAGACGCTAAAGCCACTTCCGCATGAGTTGGATCCCCGCTTCCCCCAGGTGACCACATGGCGCAGCAGACCTCTCCTGACCTGCCCGCTGCTCCCCTCAGCAGTGTACCTCGTCAATCTGCCTGTTCTGCTCCCCACTCTGTCTATGGTGAAACCT
>NW_004567104.1:46779756-46780549 GCF_000260355.1 Condylura cristata | reverse complement strand
CCCGCTGCTCCCCTCAGCAGTGTACTTCGTCCATCTGCCTGTACTGCTCCCCGCTCTGTCTCTGGTGAATCCTCTCACCCTCCGCATCTCTGGCTTGTACCCTAGTTCTGTATGAATAAATAAATAAATCTTTAAAATATATATATATATGATTGATTTTTAAGTAATTCTGCTGGTATCACAGAAGTTATTATTTCAGGATTACTTAAACAAAAATCACTAAACTTTATTAAAAACTCCAAATTATGAAGGAAACACTTTAACCAGTTAGTCCATGGGAACAGTCTTTGATTGCTTTCTGTTGACTTACTGCTGATGAACAGGATATTGCAATCTTGCTTTCCACTGTCAGGTTCATGTGAGAAAATGTAGGAAATGCTCTTCAACTGTCACATCTGTGAACAATTTCGAGTTTTTCTGAATTTCCCTCATTATCTTCTGTATTTTCACTGGTTTCAAGCTTGCTCATCAAACTTCCTGTTTTTAACCACTGATCCATGCTCCTAGTTAAAAATACAATTTGAAACTATTCACTTGAAAAAATTAGATGTAGTACAACTACAACACAAAAATCCCTCAAAATTTGGGGTTATTTTATGTTATGAGAGAATTCATTGTGTTTAGAGAAAGAACAAAACATAATTATACATAATTAGACATTTGTAAAAAGGAATTTTATTTCATAACTGCAGTGTTGCAGTTCCTCTTTGCAATCAAAGACCGTTCCCATGGGCTAACTTAAAGTGTTTCCCTTCATTATTTGCAGTTTTTAATAAAGTATAGTGATTTTTGT
>NW_004567104.1:46774680-46779421 GCF_000260355.1 Condylura cristata | reverse complement strand
CAGGAGAGGTCTGCCACGCCATGTGGTCACCTCCGGGGCAGGCGGGGATCGAACTCATGCGGAAGGGGCTTTAGATTCTCAGTGCTGTGCTTTGACCCGCTGCGCCACCAGGGAGGGCCCAAAACCCCACTGGTTTTTAATGGGACAGACTCATGAAAAAATGTATCCACTGGAAAGCCTGTGGAGTTGCCCAAAGGTTATGCCCCCACCTAGGCTACAACTGCTGTGCCCACCAGGCAGAGATATCACCTCAAGGGCTCATGCTTTCAGCTCTGCTTACTGTTCACAGCTCAGCTGTATGCACTGTGTCATCATGGCCATCTTGACTCGAATAGACTTGATCACTTGACCAGCCTGGGTTCATTAAGTACCTTTTCTATAATTTGGGAATTGGAACTAAAACTTTCTAGTTTAGTTTAGTTATGTTTTGTTGTCGAAGAATTATAAGATGACTTAACCTCCTTCTAGGTAGAGGTAGGGCTAAGTGCATCTACATCAGAAAAGAAATTCTGACCCATGGTAACCACCACTGCCCTCTGAAATATGGAGAATAGTCTTTCCCTTTGCAGAATAAGCATAGAACACTATGTATTGATGACTTTTTGTATTTGCTGTCACTTCTTATAATTTTGGTGTCTATTAAGAATAATCATGATTTTACCTAAATCTGTTTCTCTCTAATTGTCCTGCTGAACTTTTTACTTGAAATGTACCTGAAGGAATGGAGGAAGTAACGCAGGCCTGAGCAAAACTAGCCCAGGCAAGCACCCCTCTACCCCCCACCCCCTGCCCAATGCAGGATAGGTTGAAGAGGGACATTGTACATTATTTAAATTGATTGGATAATGGGAATGGTGTGGCTCAGGCTGATTGGACCAGAGGCACCAGGAAATGAGACATCTATTCCTGGAAACCTGTCCTTGGGTGGTTGAACTGTGACCAGGCTGTGACATCTGTTAATCTTTGAATCCATTTGCTAAGTTGAATTTGTGCAGGCTCTGACGTATGTAACGGCCAATAAGGCCTATATATTCCCTGACATTCCTTTGGTCGGGGTCTCGCTGGAACCCTCAGTCTTGTGTGTCCGAAAGGGAACGGCTTGACCCTGGCTAGCCAGCCCAATAAACTCTGCCTTGCAGTTTGCATTCCTGTGTGACGCTCTGTCTTTCGCGGAACCCGAGTTCTCGGACCCTAACAGTACCATAAGATATCTGAACATCGAGAACATACTGATTACCCAACGTAGCTTGGCAAAACATAGCTTTTGTGCATTTAGTTAAGCTGTATTAATGCTGGAGTCTTCCAAAAGGAGTTTTGGTGAAAGCTAAAGGTGGGATGGTGGGAGTCTATAAGAAGCAGTGGATTTGCACAATGCAGAGTTCTCTCTGTCCCTCCCATCCAACCCAGAGTTAGTGTAGCTCAGACCACTTTGCAGCTTAAAGCCCCTGAACCCAGGACTAATTTTAAACTTCCCACTTATAGAAGGAATATAGGGAAACTGAACAAAGGGTCAATAAAAAAAAAAGAGACAAAACTTGCAGGCAAATTATAGATTTGAGGCATACAGCAGGGGATGGGGAGGGAGCTGGGTTAAATAGGACAGGTAAGAGTGCAACAGAATATGGTGACAGTTCATGGGTGATATGGTGGGAGATTTATGGGGACTAGAAGGAGTGGAGAAATCAAATATTGTACAAAATAAACAGCAGTATAAGAAAATAAAAAACTTCTTTGTATTGTGCATAAATGTTCAAATGAGTGTAACATTAAAAAAGAAGATACTTAAAACAACAAGCTACAGAAGAAAAACTATAAATGCTACTTTATTAAAGTTAAAAAAGTATGTACTTCAAATGACACTATAAAATAAATAACAAGACAATTAATGGGGGGCAGAAAATAATTACAAGTTATACCTCTGGTAAGGAATCTGTATTCAGTGCATTAAAGTTGTTTTACAACTAACAATGAAAGGACAAGTAACTCAGTTAAAATGAGGAATGGAATTGAATAGACATTTCACCAAAGAAAATATATAAATGGCAGTAAGCTTATGAAAAGGTTTTTAACATTATTAGTCATTAGGAAAATGTAAATCAAAACCACACTTACCCAATAGGATAGCTAAAATAGTATAAAGACAAAACCACCAGAAAATAACAAGTGTGAGCATGGCTCCATGTATGTGTGCACCCGTGGACCTTTTTATTTCCCTTCTAGACTGCTGTTCCTTTTAATGCTCTGGGCCACATTGAACATTAGTAACGTTTGGGTTTTCCTGCCATAGCACTTAATAGTTTAATATGATCACTATCCATGCATTCTTATTTGCTCCCTGCAACTATTTAAGATTGACAGAAACATAGGTTCAGAAATATAAAGAGACTTGTTCAAGCCATCCTAATGATGACTAAACTTGGACTTAAATTCAGGTTGTCTTAGATACTAGCTTGACTGATACTGCCTTACATCTCTTTGTAATGTTTAGATAACTTTAAAAAGTGTATTCCTTTATATCACTTCACTTTAAGCTTCACAATCACCCAAAGAGGGGAGCAGGCCAGGTGATGTATAAATAAATTATTTTTATATTACTTGAAGAACATGACATTCAAAAGGATACATTCATGCCCTCCCTGGTGGTGCAATGGGGTTAGGACGCAGCATTGCTGGCTACCCGCAGCTGCTTCAGTGCTAGTTCTATCTCCGCTCTGGAGGTGACCCACATGGCACAGCAGACCTCTCCTGACCTGCCTGCTGCTCCCCTCAGCAGTGTACTTCATTGATCTTCCTGTTCTGCTCTCCACAATGTCTGTGGTGAAGCCTCTTACCACTCCTACACCTCTGACTTGTACCCCAGTTCTGTATGCATAAATAAATAAATTTTTTTTAAAAAAAGAAGTTACATTCAAGCTCTTCTAGTTACTTAGTTTGGACAAACTATTTCACTTCTCTAATTCTATGCTTTGTTATATCTCAATTGAGGCTCCTCCTAAATGAGCTCAAGGTGCTTTCTGATTCTACAGTGCCCTGATTCTATCGCTATTATGTCTCCACATTCACAGCATGTGTGTGCTTTGAGATGCTTTTTCAGTTATGATCAATGAATCTCTGTTGGATGAATTATACTTGTTTCCTGAATTATTGCTTAATATTAATATATATTTTTTAAAACATTGGCTAATGTCCAGGAAGTAACTACAAAACTGCCTCAGTATTGAGCAAAGTGGTGTTAAATTTATTGGTCTTGTTGGCTTGGGTTTTAAACCGAAGTACTCACAGACTCACATTAGTTTCTAGTAAATTGTTATTAGTTCTGATTAGAAAGAAAATAAGGAGGTTTAAATGGGGTAACCACAGTAAATAACTGAAAAATGTGTTAATAAGAGGGCTTTTTAGAAGGGCTCAGTATAGCCAAGAATAAAACTTCAGTCAACCTATCATATCACCTGTTAATTGACTTCCAGCTTCTGTATTCCTAACATACATCTTTAAAGCAAACAAAAAAATCCCCCCTGACTTTGATTCTACTGTTAAATCTTGTTGGTCTAAAATGAGTCAGTTGAAGGTTAATTGATGTTTCCAATGAACTAGGATTAGCTAACATTTTGATTCCCAACTCCCATTTCATTCCTTTCATAAACCACAAGATCAAGTGATCTGTTTTAGAACTTAAATCTCAAAGTTGCCAAAATGTTTTTCTGCTTCCTTCAGGTGATAAATCATGAGGCAGCTTTACAAGGACTAAGTGTGTCCACTTATTTTAAGGAATCATCTGCTTCTACCTCTGGACTTTCCACCTCTTCCTTCTTCATTGCCTAATCATTTCTAATTTATTATAAGTGTTTTGAGACATGCTACAAATAAACATCCAACTTACCTTATTTCATTTCTTTCCTTCATTTTACCTAAATTTCATTGAGATTGTAGTTTTGGAAGCCATGGCAGGAATAAGGACCGGGATATGGTTGTAGAGCAGAGAGGAAAGTCAATTGACAATAGAATTTACCTTCATTGTTTAATCCTTGGCATCCTGTAGCTTTGATTCCTGTCTCTCATCATTTTGTTCCAGAAAGTAGAACCAGTTAGACCTGTATTGCTTTATCAGGTATCGTATCCTAGTTTGAAAAACATGCGGTATGGCTTCTCTATTTTCTCCTGAAGCAACATTTCTTTAGTATTGGAACTTGGAAATTAACCAAAAGTAAGCTTTCCCAGGAAGCAAGACCTTTAAGTTGCACATTTTAAAAAATTACATTTTATTCTGTTTGGCAGCAGGTGTACTCTAAGGATTTCTGGGCAATCAGCTCAATGGAAAAATCATTAAACTTTAAACCCCTTTTAAAGTTTCATCACAGGAATTTTCATTAAATGTTTATGTTTTGGCCCTCCCTAGTGGCACAATGGGCTAAAGTGCAACACTGCAAGCTGGTCTTACTGGCTTCAGTGTGAGTTTGATCACCGCCCTGAAGGTGACCCACATGGCACGGCAGACCTCTCCTGATCCACCTCAGCAGCATGCTTTGTCTCTTCCTGTTCTGCTCCCTGCTCTGTCTCTGGTGAAGCCTCTCACCGCCCTTGCACCTCTGACCTGTATCCCAGTTCTGTATGCACAAATAAATAAATCTTAAAAATGTTTTAAAAAGTTTACATTTTTTTTTAAAGATTTATTTATTTATTCATACAGAACTGGGGTACAGGCCAGAGATGCGGAGGGTGAGAGGATTCACCAGAGACAGAG